>NC_085136.1:17050835-17142846 GCF_035046485.1 Aedes albopictus
AGACATCAAAAAATATTGACAGGATTGTTGTTTTTGATTTGAGAACTAGAAGGTAATGATACAAATATTCATCAAAATTTCATTCACTCATGTTCTTCTTCTTCTTTGTGGCTCGACGTTCGCATTGGAACTTGGCCTGAATCTCTTCAACTTAGTGTTCTTAGAGCACTTCCACAGTTATTAATTGAAGGGCTTTCTTTGCCTGCCATTGCATGAATTTGTACATTGTGTGGCAAGTACAATGATACGCTATATGCCCAGGGAGTCGAGAAAAGTTTCCCGACTGGAACGGGAATCGAACCCGCCGTCTCCGGATTGGCGATCCATAGCCTTAACCACTAGGCTAACTGGAGACCCCATTCAATCATGTTGTCTGAGTTTATTCGTCAGAATATTTGAAATGATGTGGATTTTCTGAAATATCTCAAAAGAACTTTGGAAAAGTTCGTACAATTTCAAAAGGGATTAGATTATTGTTCGATATGTGATGTTAACGTTCATAGGGCAAATCAGTACTCCAGCGGATGTAGATATTAAGGATTTAACTTCAGGATAGTTGGGACGACTCTAAATGTCCCAAAAGAATATAGTAATATCTATCAGTCTTCAAATAGGTCCAGTAACCATAGGTAACGTTACTTCATAAAGCGGCTACTGCTGTAACGAGTGTAGATCTGAAGTTAAATATTTCTGAGTAGTATGGTTGGTATTGAATATCCCAAAAAATGCTGGAATGATTCCTGTAACTCCAACGGGGTCGTAAATTACAGTAGGATAACAGATACTTACGAAAATAACTATTGTACAATTATAGTACCAGAAATTTTTATTGGTATTCCTTCTGTAGATTTCTCCATAAATCCAGTCTAGAATTTCTCAAGTTATTTCTTCTGGAGATACTCCAGCAATCCCACCTGGGACTTTTCCCGGAATTTGTGCTGGGATTCCTCCAGAAATCGCTACTGTGCTTCCTTTACGAATTATTCTAAGTGATTTTTCAGCAGAGGCGCCTCGTCCACATGTTCGACCTGTTCTTGGAACGGGTATAGGCTGAGAATAAAACTCGTAAAAATCTAGATTGAGTTTAAAAAAGGGCGAAAGTAACATGAGAGAGTTCTCTTAATCGACTCTCTCTTCTACAAATTAAAGTGACAATATGTAAATTCAATCGAACTTTTTTACACTTAGGCGCTAGATTGCATCGCAATCTAGCGATTTATGACCAAAAAGTTTAACCATACTTGCATCTTGTCACTTTAATTTGCAGAAGAGAGAGTCGATGAAGAGAACTCTCTCATGTTACTTTCGCCCTTATTTAAACTCAATCTAGATTTTTACGAGTTTTATTATTTAATAATCTTTAAGCAGATATACCTTAAGAATAAACTAAATTTAAAACTCCCACCGCACATACCCCATTACAACTTGCACACAAGGCGCAAACATCGTTCTCGGTTTATGAAGAACGAAAGACGACTTCAATGGACATCCACTGGCAGAAACCATAACAAGAGCATGCGAGAGCCAGCCTTGCGCAGCTCTCTCTTGCTCGACTCTTCGAAACTACAGGCCACCGGTTCCCCGATTCATGCGAACGATGGATACTGTTCCCAAACCAACTGTTTCCTCACTTTTTTTGCCACCGAATGGCAGTGTTCATTCGAATTCATTCCACTTTACTCTGTCGCTCATACGTTCCCTACTCGTCTAGAACCAGCAGCAGCGTTGTCAACGTTCCTTTCCATTTTTCACTTCCCGCGCTTTCCGCCTTCTTCTCACGCTACACGCACGCTAGGCGCAATCGACTAAAGTCTTTGAAATCATGTTAACAATTTACAGTTTTAGAGTGCTATAAAATGTATGTTGTATCGTTGTTGGGAATCAAAGGATTATTTAATAATATCTACAAAATATATGGAATAACGAACATTGATTGCACAGTATTTAAATACTTGTTTGCCAACTATGCTTATCGATCACGTTCTCAAATGTGTGTAAATGATTGTTAGCATGCTGCTTGGTATACTCTTTAGAGAAAAAAAAAACGATGGATATGAATGGCACACAGCTAAACGCAAAGAGCTTCTTCAGTGGAAAGTTTACATGTGTGTAGCAAAACTAGAAATGAATGAAAGCTTGGACTGTGGCCGACTGTGGCTTCTCGGTTTGTCGTTCTACGTGGGCTGAGAACAACTTGCGCAGCTAAAGCACATTTAGGCACACCTAATGTCGTGCGCGCTTGTTACACAGTTAGAAAAAATCACCGACTTCGGTAATGTTTTACCGAAATCTCAACCGTTAAGTTTGTTTTACAGGAAAAATTCGGTAAAGGTAGCAACTTTTACCGAAGTTCATTAGAGTTTGACAGATAAACGATAACATTTTACCGAAATTTGTTATTTTTTTACAGAATTTCGTTAAAAATCCATTACCGAACGCTCAGCGGTTGAGATTTCGGTAAAAATTACCGAACGCGATTAGCTGTGTATGCATTACATCCAGCGCGAGCGTGATTTTGGAGTTCGGGTGCCGAATGTGCTCTATCTCGTTGGCAACGGTTTCCAAATTTTAACTTCGAGGCCATGATACGAGCTAAAACAATAATTCGACAATGATTTTTCATATGGGCCTAACTGACTTGATCGATTTCTCTTCGTCGACTCTCTCTTTCGCTAATAACTTGATCAAAACAAACAAAATCATTATTCTTTTTGTTTCTGCAGTAACATGTAGTCGTCTTCTTCGCATTTCAACCAAAAAATCTTTGTAAAACTAAATACACATTCTGTGATAACACAAAGAGAGGATCGACGAAGCGAACTCGAAAATGTCAGTTAGGCCCAAATGAAAAATCTGTGTCGAATTGTTTATTTTTATTTATTTTTTATTATTTATCAAGGTGGAAATTTTGAACATTTGCGGAAAAAGAGAGCATGATTGAAAAAAAACAAACAATAGTATCATCGGTGTGTGAAGAACGTTAGAAAACGGCTTCCACCGAAAATGGATTTTTCTAAAAGTCTATGTGAAATTAAATACCAAACTTCGGAAGTCGCTCTAAGACGCATCTGAATGCTAATCGCATCATTATTTATGATGAAAATGCGGAAGATATTTTTCAGAAAATGGTTAACAAACAAGAAGGTAAAAATCAGCATAAGTTAAAAATCACAATACTAAAACCAAAAAAAAAACTAGCAAGTATAGTATCAAATAACTCTAATGTATTTTCATTTAGTGAAATTGTAATCTGTAGAACAGGTGAGTCTGCTGGTCACGAGACGCCTCTGTTTTTCAGTGATTTTTTAGAGGTTTTCCCAATGTTTTCTTAATGTTCTCTATGAATTCTACCAGGAATTCTTCTGAAGGTTTCCCCTGTTTGTGATTCGTACTACAGGAATTCCTTTTTGTATCTGCATTAACAATATTTTTACCACAAGGCTAGTTCACTTCGGTACTCTTGCTCTTCCGAAGAAACACCCATTTTTTAAATTTGCTGGGAGTGGAATTCGATCCCAGGTAGTCAGCGTGATAGTCATGTGTTCTAACCATTCCACAAGGTCCACTCCATACCGGGAATTCCTACCAAGATTGCTCTTTTAATTTCTGCTGGGATTTTATCCAGGAATTCCAGCAGGGATTCTTCCAGGATTTCTTCCAAAAAATCTCCTTTGATGCCTTTAAGTATGCTTCAAGGGATTTCTCTGAGGATTTCTCCAGGGATTGCTTCAGGAATTGTCCCAATAAATACTGCTGGGCTTCCTCCAAACACTCATGCTATGATTCTCCCAAGTATTTCGCCAGGAGGATTTCCTCTAGAGATTTTATCCAGAGATTCCTCCAAAAAGTCTTCCAGTGATTTTATCAAGGTTTATTCTAAATGATTTCGGCTGAGATTCCCTAAGCAATGTCTTCGTCCTGTGATTTCTGCTAAGATTCCTCCTAGGATACTACCAGAAATCTTTCCTGCGCTTCCTCCAGAAATTGTTCTAGCGATTTGTTTAGGGAATTCCAGGAATTCTTTTGGATATTTCTCCAGGGTTTCTTTCGATAATTCCTATTTGTGATTCGTTCAAGAATTCCTCTTACACGGAAACAAATTTAATCCAGTAATCATTATTTACAAACCATGAAACTAGAAAAGATGTTCAATCGTGAAATCATGGTCGTGAGTCATGATTTTGTAATTTGATCTACCACTTCCATGTTTCAGTGCAACCATTTTCTTAAATAAAATCGAAATCATGGTCATTAGAAGCGTTCTCGGAGCACCTCTCCTGTGTGCTTAGTGTGCCGATTGATACGGACAGATGCACTTCGTCGTTGTTGGTGCTAGACCAGTGTATTTAAATTGGCAGTGGTTCCTAATAAAAAAGTCCTGTAATAAATACTTAAAGGTAAGTTCAAATGAGGGATAGGATCGGGGGAGGATGAAACATCTAATTATGATTTCAAATCCCCATCAGATTTGACCGAAATTGAATCTAGCGACCAGCTGCAAATAGATCACACAGGCAAAACTAATCAAGTACCTACTTCAAAACGAAGACCAGGATCTGTATGAACAGAAAAGTCTTCGCGAATCGAACAGTTTGTGGCTTCAATGGGAAAAGATTCTTCCCGACCCAAATTCAAAATTCATAGTGAACAAGGGATCAGTGATATTCTATGATTCTACAACGAGGATTTGTTGGCTTCAGCGCAAGTGTATCCAAATGGTGCGCACTTAAGTTCATCAACAACTACGATAATATGATAGGATGTGACATTTTGTGATCCTTTAGTGCGTTTAAACATATTGTTTTAAATTCTTGTAAATATGAATGCTTTGAGATGTTGCAAGTATTATTGTTTTATTTTTTTTATGATCCGGAAATAAAAGCCTCAGAATCATACTCAATGCGCATCCGGAATCATGATTCAAGATCTCAAAAACATGATATATAATCATGACCCCAACAAACAAACTAGAATCATAAACGACGCGCATTCAGATCCAAAAAAACATTATTTAGCTTTATGATTCTAGCAAATGCGCACCGGAAATGATGATCCCAAATCTCAATACAGGTTGGTTCTATCAAAAACATAACGCATTGGTTGCGTTACGGGCAAACCATTCATGATATTCATGATCCAGAATCAAGCTGTACTTTCATAAAACGAAAAGACACTAGGCTCTTGATAGTATGATTCAAAATCATGATTTTGGGATCACAGTTTTACCCGTGTAGGATTGAGGATTCCTGTAGGAATTGTTGGTTACATTCCCAAGAAGGTGGAAACAATCTAATGAATAGCATATTTAGCTATTACTGATTGAATTAATAAAAAAACCATATTGGTTTGATTGATATAAGAGGTAAAAGATCCGAAATCAGATCAGAAATGGACACATGACATTTCACCTCTATGAGTGTATGATGTTCCATTTCGTGCAGAAAAGCTAAATTTGTTCCTATGTAGAAATTTTCAGATATTTCGACAAGAAAAAAAATGATATCATTATCATATCACTTTGAGTTATTCGTGCGTTATTCATTAACTTTTTGAATAACACATCAAAATCACATCGAGCTATGACATAAAAAATTGTTCGATTTGTGACACGATTGTGACACGATATTCTTGTCTACCAGGGTTGCTTAAACAATTACTTCTTGGATTTATCCAGGAACTTCGGAAGGAAATCCTACAGAAATTTCTCCTGTGATACCTCCAGATATTCTTCTAGGGCTTCAAGGAATTTTTCAAAAAAGGTGTTTTCCAGTAGCTAGGTTTCCTCCAGCAATTTCACGTGTGCCTCTTCCTAGGATTTCTCCAAGGACTCCTCCAGGATTTCCTTCAAACCTTATTCAAGGATTCCTCCTGTGAGTGCTCCAAAGATTTCTCCAAGTATATTCCTCCTTGAATTCGTCCAGGAACTTTTCTAGGAATTTCTGCTGATATTCGTCAATCAATTGCTCTGAGATTCATCCATGAATTTCATCATCGACTTCGCTTGAGTTTTTTACAACTGTGAGAGTAAGCAGGCCAAAATAATTTCGTGCAGATGTCCTTTGACATTTAAATGTTGCAAATGCTACAAATAACAGCTTCAATTTTTGCCATATCATGCATCTCGATCAGATTTTGGATGATTTGCTTTCATTGACAGCATCTTACTGTTATGATTCAAGCTGCCCGAACCAGACCGCTTGCTATCTACTGTTTTATTCTGATCTGGACTTTAAGCTCACAATTATAAATAAGCTATGAGAAGACTGTGTTCTAGTAGCCAAGGAATATTATTTGTCTTTCAAAAACCAGTCAAATTTGTACACAAAAATCATCTTCTCCCATCTGGGATGACCCCCACCCATCTGACCGCGAACCCGAAACAACTTTTAAATGGTAAAAATTAAAACGCAATAGAAATTTTGGAAACCAGGAAGGTCAACAGAGAGCGATGCAGAGGCAAGAGCGTGGATCAAAATGATATGGGGCTGTTTTATACAACTGCCAATGGTGCGCGGCACAAAACTGCGTCAGTGCCTGCCATGTGTAATGACCGGGAAGATTGACAGAAAAAAACAATTAAAGCAATTTATGAATATTTCTGACGCACAAAAATATGCCAATATCATCCATATATTCCTTGGCTTTTCGTACGAAATTGATTATATCGACGTCGATCGTAGGGCAGTTGAGATGCTATTGCCTATTGTGACAATAAACTCGATTAAGACGAAATACATGATTGTGGGTAGAGACAGAAGCAGGCTTGGTGGCACAGTTTCAATGCAGAGGTAGTGATTGATGGAGAGTTGTTAACACTCGCGACAATGCCTGTGAAGTGAAAAGGCAATACAAACATTTCCAGCCTGAACTCTTCAATACAGACTAGTCACTAAAAGCAGATATTATCATTAATCAGCACTTTGTCTAAACAACTTACACATAAATCCAACCCACCGGAATACAGGTAGCAATTACCTTTCACTATCGTACCGATGATTCTAGCCGCCAACTGTTGTTGTTACCACTTCCGGCGATTCTATCTCTGCACCGACCGTCGTCGCTGACAGATGGCACACGCTCTGCTAAACGGTTTCAATTAAATGTACACATACCAACTACCACCGCGCACATGCACCTTTAATTACTCGCCCGCTTCCGACAAACCTTTCTTCTGTAGTGATTTCCCAGAAAAAGAATAGTGGGGCCCTTCTCGAGACATTTCTCTTCGCAGTAACATTTCCCACCGACCAGAGACTCAGACGGCGGAGACCGAAAGTTCAAAGCTCGCCCCTTTGGCACAAAAGCGCCAAACTTAAGCGCACTGATTTCGCTAAACTTTCTTGCTGTTCCTCCTCGAAACTGTGGGGTTTAAACGGGGGAGCGAGTAGCAGGAAAACTCGCGTCGTGGGAAAATTACTTCACCACAACAATAATTGTGTGTGAGTGCCATTACTCGTCGTCATAGTCGTACTTAGTCGTATTATGTGCATCATTTTTTTTCCTTCTGTTTTGTTCCTAACTGACTGCTTCCCAGTCAGACAGAGACGAGCACAACAATTGCTTTCCTTTGATTTGCTAGGAAATCGTTGCTCATCGCTTAATCACCGCGTTTATGACGACGGCGTGGCATAAGGAAACTTCCTACTTCTAGGGGCGTTTACTGCATGTTTTGCGGTGTTGTTTATAGCGTTGGAGATAAACTCTAGACTGAGAAATAGTGTTTTGCGCTAGGGTCTCGTCTGGATACACTAGAATCTCGGAAATTGGGTAACGAGTTCCCATAAACTGGAACTGTTTTGCTCTTGCCATGTTTTATCGGGAAAATAATGCGTACAATTACTAAGATGGGTTCGGCTCCGTAATGCCTTACAACATATGAGCCTGAGAGTAAACTGTTGAGGAATTGCGAACTTATCTTTCTAGTACTTCGTACTGATCATCTGAATTACCAAAAGTTTTGCAATCTAAACATTATATTTTGAAACAGTCATTGGGGAGACACTTATTATTACTCAGCCTAATAAGTTTCACCGAAAGACCCTGTTCGTATAATATCAGACACACTACACAGTTAAAAGACAGTACATGAGACAGCTCTTCCCATATTTTATTTTCGCTTATGAAAGTCACGTTTCTCATCATTCTCTTTTCATTTCTTCTTCTTGGCTTCGTCCATGTGTATTAGTCCAGCACCATATTTATAGAACAGAACTTTTAAAGTGAATATATTAAGAATTACACAATATTTCAGCATTACTGTCTTCAGAGAAGTTGTTCAGAAGATCCATACTTCGTACATACTTTGTATATTTCAACTTTCAATCATGATTTAATATTTAAAGTTGGTGTCTTCGGCGAAGTCATTCATACTGGTATGATCAAATGGTCTTGTTGGTTGATAATATGTGTTAATATACCGGACCAGATGGCACTAGTATAATTTACAAATATCTTGCTCTACATACAAGGGCTTATACAGGGACTCCCAAAAATTCTTTATGGATTTTTCCTAGGATTCATACCAGGTTTATCCTGTAATTCCTCCCGAGAATCCTGTAGGGATATTTCCTTGAATTACTTTTTATATTTCACTCAGTATTCCTCAGCTAGGATCTCTTCAAGTATTCTTGTAAAAAAATACTCCCAGAATTCTCTCCCAGTTTTTTAGGAATTCCTCAAGTAATCTTTGAGCGGTTTCTTCTGTGTTTCTCCCCCCAGGGAATCACCAGAAATGTCTTCATTGATTTCTCATGAGATACCTTAAGGGATCTCTTCCAGGATTTCACTTGCCATGTTTCCTTTGAAAATTTATCCGGATATTCCGTCAGAATTTTGTCAAGGATTCCTACAGGATTATACCTGGAATGGCGTTCGAATTTCATTTGCGAATCCGTCAATATTCTTCCTGAGTTGACTCCTTCAATTCCTCTCGTGATTCTTTCATCGATACATACCTCTCCGAATTTCTTCATTGATTCTTCCCATAATTTCTTTTAGGGATTCCTCGCCGATTTGTTCAGGGATACTTTTAAGGATATTGATTTGATTTCTCCCGAGACTCCTTCCGACATTCTTCCAGGTATTCTTTACGAGATTCATTTGGAAAGTCCTCCTGATTTTTTTCAGGGCTTTTTTCAGAGATTTTTTCCGGGATTTCCGGGATGCTGAGCACCAAGGAGTGGCATTAACTTTCTTGGCAACGTCACTCCCAACGTCAATCTTTTCAATGCAATCTTCATATTCGGAACGGTTGGTACGAGATGTTTCTGTTGTGGCTTGAATATATAAAAACGCTGCACAGTAGGCTTTGCCGCTTTAATGTTTGTAATAATTTACCTATGTGCTGCAAGCATTAAGGTTGAAGAAGTCGACCTTAAATGAAGAAAAATGATAGAAATAGTCGATTCTATCATTTTCTAGGATTCTTTCAATGAATCGTTGTGTAAGTAAGGACTAGATTAGACTGTTTTTTCCGAGATTTATTATGGAGTTACTTTTAAAATTGCTCCTGGGCTTACGTCAAGTATTCCTCTAAGGAAGCCTTCCTGGATACTTTCAGAGATTCTTTCCGGAATTTCCTAATTCATTTATTCAAAGAATATTTTATGGATTACTTCCGAAATGTTTTCGGGGATTCCTACTATGGTTTTTATTTGAATGCCTTCTCTGATCCTTCGCTGTTTTTAGAAATTTCTTCAGGGTGTCCTCCAGATATTCCTTCAATATTCTGTCCAGGAATTCTTTCTTAAATCTGTTAGGAATTCTATCTGGGATTCCTTCATTGATTTTTTATTGTATTTTTTTCGGCCTTCCTACAGGAGTTTCTTCCTGAATTCCAGGATTTTCTTTTCGAGATTTTTCCCGATATTTATTCAGGGATTATTTCAAGTATTCTTCCCGAAAATTCAGAAAAGATTTCTCTCGGGATTCTTCCATTGATTCCTTCATTGAATTCTCCCGGGATTAATTTTGAGAGTTCTCCTGAGGTTCTTTCCGGCATTCTTTCGGGTATTCCTTCAAAGATTTCTCCGGTGATTCCTTCGGGAAACCCTACCGAGATTATTTCAATGATGCTTCCAGGAATGCTTTTGGAAAATTGGCGCAGTTTACTTCATGGATTCCTCTCGGTATTTCTTCTAAGAATTCTCCTGGAATTCCGCCAGGAATTTAGCCAGGATTCTACCAAGAATTCTTCCAGAATTATCTCAAGGATTCTTCCTGGATTTATTCGCGAATTTCTTCAAGAATTGCTCCCGTTAGGAATTAAATAAAGATCATTCATTTTTTTCGGAGTTCCTTTAGGGATTTTTCATGGGTTTCTTTCGGGAAACGAAATTCACGATTGCATCTTGAACTTTTTTTTTTTTTTTTGTTGGGATTTGAACCACTGCGACCATTACTTTGATCTATTGTGGTATACCCCTGTTTAGTTTCGCATTTGTTCAGGACGACGAGTCACCATTGAGGGTTGACGTCGTTTGCTGATTATGCAAAGTACCCCAATCTGGGATGATTCTTAGGATAAAATCAACCATCAAATTGGGATTTTTCAACCAAATTTCAGAAGGATTTAGAATACCCTTGGTAAAATATTGTCTTCTATGCACAAATAGTGCTGGACAGTCACATAACAGATGGTGAGAGGTCTCAATTGCATAGTTACAGAATCGACAGACATCAGTTTGACATCGATTAATATTTTTCAAATGATATCGTGTCGGGCAGTGCCCCGTGAGAAGCCCAATAGCTATGCTCAGAGATTTTTTATTTAGGTTTAATAGTTTTTCTGTAGTTTTGTCATTCGGAGTTATGAACAGTTTGGATTGTCTTGATGTTTTCGTAGCAATCCAGTTTGATTGTATCATTTGATCCTCCCATCGCTTTACTTCCATTTGTATTTCACATTTAGATACACCACAGAATGGTTCTGGGCCTATGAATTGAACTTCAGAGCCTTCTCTGGCAAGTGTATCAGCTTTTTCATTACCTTCTATTCCACAGTGGCCTGGTACCCAGTACAGATTAACCTGGTTTTTAGCGGCCAACTGTTTCAGTAGTTCAATGCATTCCCACACCAGTTTAGACTGACATGTGAAAGATTTTAGTGCATTCAAAGCTGCCTGACTATCTGAAAATATGCAAATCCGTGTATACCTGTACTTCCTTTTAAGGCATACAGACACACACTCCAGAATTGCATATATTTCTGCAAGAAAAACGGTTGTCCATTTTCCCATTGATATTGAAATATTCAGCCCTGGCCCGGTAATTCCAGCTCCAGTGCCATGATTCATTTTTGAGCCATCTGTGTAGAAAATAACCGATCCTGGTAAGATATTCGGTCCCCCCGATTCCCATACTTGACGATCAGTGTTGACCACTGTGTATGGTATATCAAAGTTCAGTCTCTTATCCATCCAGTCTTCGTTCACTACTACTAATTGATTAACGGGAAAACCTTTCAGTATACTGAGATGCCCGACAAGATTACCTTCCAGTAATATAGTACTTCTTCTTAGCCTTAGGGCACTCATTTCAGCTTCCTTCTGCACATATTGATGCAGTGGAAGTTTATAAAGAGCGGCATCTAAGGCCTTTGACGGTGTACTATGCATTGCTCCTGTTATAGCCATACAAGCCAAACGTTGTAACTTTTCGAGTCTTCTTTGTGTTGTATATTGTTTTGTCTTAGGCCACCAAACCAGCGACGCATAGACTATCCTGGGTCTTACGATAACCGTATAGATCCAATTAATCATTTTTGGTTTGAGCCCCCATTTTCTTCCAAACGTAGTTTTACTTACCCAAAGAGCACTCGTGGCTTTGTTAATTACATGTTCTAAGTGTAAGTTCCAGTTAAGTTTATCATCTAGAATTACTCCCAGATATTTAGCATTTGACGAGTATTTTAAGATAGATCCGTTAATTTTCAAAGTTTTCAAAGCAGGTTTTCTTCTGCGAGTAAATGGCACTAAAACTGCTTTTGAAGGGTTGATGTTCAATCCTTCGTTTTGACACCAACGCCAGGTGCAGTTTAGTGCAGATTGCATTCTGTTTGTTATGATACTGTCAAACTTTCCACGCACTATTATAACTACGTCATCTGCAAAACCGATTACTTCGAAGCCTTTTTCCACTAGTGTATTAAGAAGATCATCAACAACAAGTGACCATAGTAAGGGGGACAATACACCCCCTTGAGGACATCCCCTGGTAGTCTTTACAGTTATGGATGATTCTCCTAATTCAGCCGATACTTTTCTATTATTTAGCATTTCCATTATCCACTTTTTGATACAAGGATCGAAGTTTCTATTTGTCATTGAATTGTCAATAGAGCTGTAAGATGCATTATCAAAAGCACCTTCTATATCAAGAAATGCTACAAGAGCAATCTCTTTCCTGTTAAGCGTACTTTCTATTTTTGTAACTAGTTCGTGAAGAGCTGTGACTGTAGATTTATTGGATTGGTAAGCAAATTGATATCTACTGAGAGGATATCTTTGTAAATAATTTGATTTTATGTATTCGTCTATTATCTTTTCCATAATTTTGAGTATGGTAGACGTAAGACTTATAGGCCTGAAAGATTTTGGTTGTGCTTTGTCTTTTTTACCCGCTTTTGGAATAAAAACTACTCGAACTTGAGTCCATACTTTAGGTATATGCCCTAAAGTTAAACTGCATTTAAAAATACTAGTAAGGGAATCTAGCAACTCTTTTCCACCCTTCTGAAGAAGTGCAGGAAATATGCCATCCCTTCCCGGAGATTTGAATGGTTCGAAGGAGTTCACTGCCCATTCAACTTTAGATCGTGTGAAGATTGCATCCGGTATAATAAAGTTGGTGTCTACAGTCCGTATTGGCCTATAGTTTTCTTCAACTCCCGTACCATCTTCATCATCACGTGATAGTAAACTTGATCCAGGGAAATGAGTTTCCATCATTATTTTAAGTGTTTCGTTTGTATCAACAGTGAAACTCCCGTCTGTTTTCTTCAAACTTCCCAGGCCATTTGAATGGTCTTTGGAAAGAACTTTTTGCAGTTTTGCTACATCTGGGGTTTTTTCTATGTTTTCACAATAAGACCTCCAGGTTTTCCTTCGAGATTTTCTTATTTCTTTATTGTAAAGTGTAAGGGCTTTTTTATATTCATCCCATTTTCCCGAAACTTTTGCTCGATTGAAAAGTTTCCGGGATTTTTTCCTTAAGTTGTTTAAAGTTTTGTTCCACCAAGGTACATCTCTATTTGAGATTTCTTCCTTGACTGGACAAGTAGCATCATACGCCTGGATAATTTTTCCTGTGATATTTTCTGCAATTTTATCCAGTTGTTCCTGTGTTTCAATATTTCCATTTATTGTTACATTATTATTGGATTGCAAAATTAGTTTATAATTTTCCCAGTTGGTATTCCTAGGATTTTTGTAAGTCACTTTGGTTGGTTCACTGGCATTGTACTCAAACACTATGTGTTTATGGTCAGATAAAGATTCTTCATCTGAAACATGCCAGCGCTTGATATTCGAGGAAAGAATTGGACTACAGATTGTTATATCTAAGACTTCTTTTCTAGTTTTGGTTTCAAATGTTGGCTGATTTCCTTCATTACATAAATCGATGTTGTTCGAAGATATGTATTCAAAAAGGTCTTCACCTCTTTTATTAATGTCGGTGCTTCCCCATATTGTGTGGTGGGAATTAGCATCGCACCCTATTATAAAATGTTTATTATTTTTCTTGCAAAAACTGACGAAAGCTGTAAATTCAGGTGGAGGTACCTTGTCCACATCCCCAGGAAAATAAGCTGAAGCTATGTATGCTTCAGTTTTTCCTCGGGTTGTGGGAATCTCCATGCGAACTACAACTAAATCTTTTGTGATAAATTGTGTGATAGGGACAAACTGTATTCCCTCTTTTATTAGTAAAGCTGTTCGTGGTTTTAGACTATTTTCATCAAATATAAGTTTTCCAACTTGCTTTGAGATACCTAGAACCTGGTTTTTATGAGCCCAAGGTTCTTGTATAATTGCTACGTTTATTTTTTCCTTTACAAATCTCCAACAAAGCACTCCGGTTGCTCCCTTAGCATGATGGAGATTTATTTGTATAAATTTCATTATTTTTTTCATTGCTATGGTAAGAAAATGAAGTTTATTAGTGGACTTTTAATTCACTCCTAATAATCAATCTTATGGTACATTATGAATTGATCTGGTCCTCCGCTGGCCCAGATCTTGTTTGATTGTTTGTTGATTCTTTTCGGTCCTGAGGAATCCCAGATGCATTACGGTCCTTTGTAGACTCTAATGGACTCTGGTTCCTCTGAGAATTTGTATTATTGTAATCTTTGAAACGCCCAGAATGTTTTTGGTCTTTCAGAGTGCCTAATCTGTTTTGGTCCTTTGGCGGCCCAGAGAGAATTTGATCCTTTGAAAGGTCTGAACGATTCTGGTTCTTTGGCAGCCCTGTATCATTTTGGTCCTTTGGTGGCCCTGAACGATTCTGGTTTTTTGTCAGCCCAGAACGACTTCGGTCCTTTGGCGGCCCAGAATGATACTGGTCCTTTTGAGGTTTAGAATGGTTCTGGTCCTTTGGTGGCCCAAAACAGCTCTGGTCCTTAGACGGCCCAGAACGATTTTGGTCCTTTGGCGGCCCAGACCGAGTCTTGTCCATCTGTGGCTCAGAATAGCTCTGGTCCTTTGGTGGCCCAAAACAATTCTGGGCCTTGGACGGCCCAGAACGATTTTGGTCCATTGGCGGCCCAGAGCGATTCTGATCCGTTGGCTTTCGATCATCTGTGTTACTGTTTAGAGTTTGGCTTTCGGAGACATGTACCTTCAACGAGTTTCCATGAATTCCGCTTGTTCCCGGGACACTAAGATCTTGTTGGTTCCCAGTACTTATGAAATCTTCCGGCTCCTGGTCTTTGGTATCATCGCTCAAGCTAACTTTTCCATTCGAATCAGGTTTATACATACCCTTTTTCCGTAGAGTTGTCTGCCCAAACTTGTAATTAATTAGGAAATTACACGTTCTGAAATGTTGCATGGATGCCTCATCCACAGTGAAGTACCATTCAACGTGTTTCTCATAGAGAATGTTTCGTTGAATGATCCTCCATTTGTCTGTGGTCAGGCCGTCATTTTGACTCTCGATGAAAATCCTGATAGTGTCATTATCGTTGTTCACGCTTTGAGGAAAGAAACCTATCATCACGTCTAACCGTGGAATATCATCTGCCTGGACAACTGTTAATTCGGCGCCTTGCCATGGGTAAAGCGTAGGAATAACAGTATCCAGCCAATCCGCCGTTTCCGTGTCCTGACAGTTAATCAATAAATGCCCAGTCCGTTGCCAACAGTTGATGAACTTCGGCTTGAAGGACTCTCTTCTTTGCATCGTAACTTTTTCAAGAATGGACTCTTGTACCATGTCCATCTGTTCCGTGGTCAGCTGGAATTGTGGGTAGTTTTTCGGGAGAATTCCTACCCTCACCCATTTGGCCACTTCACTGTAGGTCGGCTGTTGATTCGCATTTTTCTCGTTTGTTGTTGTTCCTGATCTGATGTTATCCATCCGTTTGTTGACGGAATGGTGAACCTGAAGTCCTTTTTGCTTTTTGGGGATGGGATTCCCCTCACTGTTGCTGCTGCAGTTCATGTTGCGTGTTCTCTTCGGCGTCGACACTTGTTGTGGCATTAAAGCCATGGACAGTGCTTCCTCCCGATTATGCCCACTCAACAGCAATTTTCTAAATCGCTTCTTCTTCGCTCCACTTAGCTTCGGCCTTACAACTTCGCTTTCTCGGTTTCTGGGATTCTCTGGAGGCATGTTGTGTACCTCCTTAATGGTTACATTCACTCCATCCTCTTCATCGTCAGAGTTCAGGATTGAAGACGAAACCGATCCCCCACCCCCGATATCTTCCATTGAGACACTTTGCAGAAGATCGTCTTCTTTTAAAGTATCTTCTGTTTCCATCATTTCCGCCGCTGCACTTGAAACTGGTTCTTCATACGACTCCATTACTTCACACAGCACTTCAATATTTTTCGGTTTCTTTTTTTGAAATTCTTCCTTTTGGATTTTTTTTTCAAATACTGTATTCAGACACACCGCGCACTAGGCTTGAGTGATCAGCAGATCCTCTCTTCACGCACAACAGTATCAGTCGCCCGATAGCACCAACCTCAGGCTATCGGATCTCCCGCTCTGCGATAGATCACTACTAACACACAATCGTAGTCGACGACAATGCCTCTATATTTTCGGTCCCCTCGCACGTCCTTCTGTCACCCCTTTCTTTAATTTTCACACAATGCAATTATGATCCACAGAAAATTGCACTTTCTTCCGCACTTTTTGGTGAGAATTAATGCACTATTCCGATTTTCTTCATATGCACAGTGTAAATATGAGCTTCACGTAAATCTTCACAATAATTCCAACCCGATTGGAAGCACTTTCAAAGAAAATTTTAAGAAAAAACTGAGAGCACCAGATGCCAAGCGATATACTTTAGCAGTGTTGCCAGCAGTGTGTTCTTGAACTTATTCAGGATTCTTCCTGAGTTTCCTTGCAGGATTTCTTTACGAATTTCTCTCTGCATTGATTCCGGGATTACGTTATTGATATTCCAAGTTTTTTTTAGGTTCCTGGTCGAGATTCATTCAAGGATTCTTCACAAAATTTATCCGGGATTCCTTCCGGCATTCTTTCAGGCATACCTACCGGGATTCGGTTAAGGATTCCTGCGCTGATTTTTCCTGGGATTGTTTCAGGGATTCCTGTAGAGATTTATCCCGATATTCTTCAAGGAAATTCTCAACCATTTTTTTTTTCTTCAGGAATCCTTACAAGAGTTCTTCAGGAATTTCTCTAATAGTTCTTCGGGAATCTCTTCTAGATTTTTCGTAGAATTTGTTCTGAAAATTCTTTCAGGAATTCCTCTAGGGTTTTTCCTAGATTACTCCTGGAATTTCCTTATGGGATTTCTGTTGGGATTCGTCCTAGATTCTTCTTCCGAAAATCTTTCCCATTATTACCAAAAGTTCCTGCCCTGACTGGTAACCAGACCGGACACATGACAATGATTGCTTCAGCATTAATGGACATTATTCGCATCATTTGTTTTTGTCAGTGTGTTCGTTGTTTCATCGATTTCGATCGATTTCCAAGCAATCAAATCTACTGAGAACTGTTCTGATCTGACTTGGGAACCGAAACCAAAGTGCTTATATGAACGATTTCTTTGGGAAATTTAAACCAATCGCTTTTCAACTAGCTCTACGTCATACCAGCATAGGAATTTGATAATTCCAATTCGAAAGGATCAATCATGCATATCCCATCTCTCCCTTCACAGCTCTAAGCCGCACTTTCACCTGCCAGCTAATTTCCACCGAAAACGTCTCGTTAGCTTCCAAAACGAAGCTGATTATTGAGCCATTATCGTTCGTGGCTCATTAGCCCTCGCAAAACAGCTCTCCACCACGCAAGCAAGCGCAGATCCGGCTGGCTGCGAATTATGCTGCTTAGGAGCTTCTTTCGCACCACAAAACATATTCAACTACCTGTCTTTTCTCGTGAAAGGTATGCTCCGTTTAAGAAACGGTAGCAGCAGTAACCGTTCAGGCGGCCCTCGTTACCCCCATCGAACAAATCACTTTAGTAGCTGGTGCGTATGCATCTGCTCTCCGAAATGGAAGTGTTATGATGCCGTAGTGATGTAAACAGACTAATCTTGAGAGCGATTTGAGTGTCTACAGCTTTAGGCTTCACATCAGAAAAACTGAAACTCAACGCACCGCCACCGGCTTCTAAAACGAAGCCGAAAAAGTGCACGTGTTGCCTCTCTCAGCCAGCCAGCAGTGGCTTCTAGCATATGCCTTCGAGTCGACTTCGACAAAACTAGAGGATGAAATAGGGGACGCAAAATTGGAATTGTCGGTACCACAAGCACTACCGTCGAACATCTGTTTCTCGGCTCTGTTGAACGAGTCATGTGTGACATTGAAAAGCGATACAGAAACGGGCCGGGAACGACACATCGATTGTGGAATTAGTCCGGAAGTACCGTACTCATGTGGTTGTTCCGAAGTTTTTCCATTGAAAAGAGGGGTGCCATAATTACACATTTTATTGCTGCGTTGATGTTGTTCTGGCGATAGCAGAGTGGATACATTGTTGTCGTTTTGACAGTTGAAGAAAGTTTGAGAGCAGAGGGATTGAACCGAACATGTTGATCATTGAAAATATTGTTTTCTCAAAATGTTTACTGGTAGTGATAGTTGTTAGTAGTATAGCATAAAATGTTGCAGAACACTACAAATGCATCGTACCCCATGTAAGGCAATATGCAACGAATAACTATGAATAGAACCCTACAAATGCACTATTTTATATTTCGTATTGCGTCCCACGTCGGATGTTGCTACGAAAATTAAATAGAACCCTACAAATGCACAAAAACCGCTTCACAAAACTTACAACATACAACACAGAACATAAATTGCACCCTGTTATTCAAACGGATAACAAAGTCCAATCACCGGATGACAAGGTTTCTTTATTGTTCTTGTTCCAAAAATCAATCTTGTGATCACAGCATCAGTTGCTTACAAAGCTCGAGTTTAATCTAGGAGTTTCTAATCCTAAGGGGGCACTCCGATTCGGACTTCAATACAACACCGTCTACATTTTGAGGTACGTGTTAGGGAACGGCTTGCATGTTTTGTAATTAATCTTTTCACGAATTGGCCAGAGCGCTACAAATGCTTAGTGAGCGAACTAGAACGTATCTTGAAGCGACGGTATAACACACAATACAAAATTTAAAAAAAAAGTTCTTTCAAATGTAGCATACTCCATGCAACAATCGAAGAATATTCCATAAATTGAAGAATGCAATTCATGGCAAATTCTTAAGACAATTTTAATTGGCAATTACTTTGCAAACGTAACAAGGTTCATTCCATGTAACTGGAATTACCTAGCCCAGGGGTTTTCAGGTCGTGCTGCGGAGCACTGAGCGCTCCTAGAGTGTTGCGAAATAGTGTTGCCATCATATTTAATATAACTTGCTCTACGACCTCGCTAAAATTCACCTGCCACTGTTTAACTTCGTGTTCTTTCAGGTCTTATACATTAAATACATAATAGGCTCAGTGTACCAGTTATGGCTACAGTACCTCAAATTCGCCAGAGTTGATTTTCAACCTTTAACCTTCCGTAACTCGCGCGGTTGACTACCTGCGTCAGGACCACGCTAATGCTGAGTACAAAAAGCGAGATTTTTTCAACGTGTTGTACAAAATACAACAGCGCGAGCGCTCGTGGGTTAAAGATAAAAATCAACAAGAAAAATTTCGATTGCAATCATTCAAACTTCACAATTTGCTAAAATTATGGTAGAAATACAGTAATGTTCCGATTTTATCACGCCCTCCGCGCATCAGTCTTTCATTTTTCATTCATTTGCTGTTGCATTTGAAAACAAGTGTTTCCCCTCTTCTTCAAGATGAATGTTGAAGGCGCGTTTTGCAATGTTAAAAATATTGAAAACTAGCTGTCCCGGCAAACTTTGTCTTGCCGTCTTGTGGTGGTTTGACAACTATTGAGCTGAAAGTAGCACCGACTCTAGATTGGTTTTATTTCGATAGTGTTGATTTCCTTCCCAGCTCATGAAAAATCAGTACTTTATGAATTTTCTTACTTTTCTAGTTGATTTTCGTAACTTTTTGTAGATATAAACACAGCCACCACGAATACGAACAGAACCGTTCAAAAGTCATCCTGATCGGTTCAGCCGTTCGTGAGTTTTGTTGCCTCAAAGGGGCTTCAAACTCATTTTTATATATATACTAGCTGTCCCGGCAAACTTTGTCTTGCCGTCTTGTGGTGGTTTGACAACTGTTGAGCTCAAAATAGCACCGCACTCTAGATTGATTTCATTTCGGTCGCGTTGGTTTCCTTCCCAGCTCATAGAAAAGCAGTTCTTTTACAATTTTGTTACTTTTCTAGTTGATTTTCGTAACTTTTTGTACATATAAACACAGCCACCATGAAAACGAATCGAACAGTGCAAGAGCCATCCTAATCGGTTCAGCCGTTTGTGAGTTTTGTTGCCTCAAAGGGATTTCAAACTCATTTTTATATATATAGATATATAGATGCGTATAGATTTTGTAGAAAATTTAAAAACATTTTTGAAAACTGGCGTGATAAAATCGGAACAATACTGTAAATCATTTTCCTTAACTTTTCGGCCTCCTTGCACCCTATTTCACCATAGTGTACCAGTTATGGCAAATCCCATAAGGAATGCATGTAAATAGTGCGAAGTGGAACTCAAATTAACAAATGTGTCCATAACTGGTACAGGGTTCCTATCATTGGCATACGCCGTAATAAATACTAAAAGTAGTTTTGACTCCGGTTTTATATTTTTCCTGTAAAGTATGAAAACTAATCAATCATTTGACTTATTGTTTACATTCGTCGGTCTTCTTCTTATTTTTGTAGAAATAGTTTTTCTTAGGTGGTGCGATAACTGGTACAGCCACCCTAAAGGAGTTTCTTTGCTAGCTTTGACAGCTTTCTTCTGAAGTTTTTCCATTGAGTGTCTGCTGGTTTCCCTCCAGAGTCGCCTTTGGAATTTATGCAGGATTTTCTACCGTGTTTCCTTCATTAATCGTTGTTGCGGTAGGACATGTGTATTCCTCGGGCTGGGAAGCCTTAATCGGTTTCCATCAGAAATTTTGCAGGAATTACTTCTTCAAAATCTTACAGAAACTTCTTCTGAAGCTTCAGATGCTTCTTCTGAGTGCTTCCTAGAGTTTCTTTAGCGAATCCTTTTTTTTTATTCAGAATTTTTTTTTGTAGGTGCCCCCCTAGGAATTTTATTTCTTTTTAATCCTGCAGGAGTGACTTTTGGGTTTCCTCCAGGAATTTCTAATGGAAATCTGTCAGACGTTGTTACGGGTATAAATATTTGTTACAATTATAAGACAGAATAATTGTTAAATGTGTTATAAATTTTATATTCGTGCGTTCTTTGTGTTAAATGTTTCATTTTAAGTTGTAAATATTCCCCGAGTTTAATACACATTTATAGGGTTCTGACAAAATATGAAATACAATCCAATATTGATTGCCAACTTTCAGGCTATTTCGGGCAGCGGTCAAGTACTAGAGATGTAAGCCTTCCCTGCCACGGACTTCAAGTTGTTGAGCTCAATTATCGAACCCTGAAACGGGATGCCCGATTAGGATTAGTTTTCCTAGACAAAACCAAGCTATGAACACAGCATCAAATGCTGTGAACTAAAAGGCAAACTGCCAAATAAAATACAATTCCAGGATGACTGATGGACCCAAATCAATACATGAAACCTCGTCATCCTGTGATCGGAAGATGTTATCCATCTGGATAACAGGGCACATTTATGTTATGTGTTGTGCTGCGTCAGTTTGTAATGTTCCTAATTTGTGCATTTGTAGGGTTCTATGTGCTCGTGATATGTTAATCCTTTGTAATAATTAATTTCTTTTATTTTTGTAACATGCCTTAAGACTGAAGTTATAATCCTTCCGGCTAGCTGTACGGGGTTTTTCAGTTGGGCGCCATGTTACAAAAATACAACATGGAACCCTATAAACGCAAGGGCCCCACGTTGGGCGCCATGTGAATAGAATCAGTATTAGCATTATAATTGTGATTTCTACTGCAACAAAATAAATATATGAAACTGATTTTTTTTTCAGAAATAAGTTAGTTTGCATTGCACAGCAAAAACCATCACATATCGAATTAGTATGTATAACTACAGTACCTAATGCCCAAAAGTGATAATTTTGAAGCAATAGTAACAATAGTGCAATTACAGAATCAATTACTTCTGAAATTATTTCAAACCAATATTCAGGATAAATTCACAAAACGTACGTAAAAGGAATTTTTTCTACCATAAAAATATTGCTTTACACAGTTATATGTCGTATAATTCATGGGTCTGCGTTTTGCACAATAAAAAAGATTCAAGTATCTGTCCAGTCGTATTTGTTTCTTACAATTGCATTGAAACTGCTAACCAGTAATATAAAACGTGGAATTTTAATCATGTATAGCTCTAACCCAATAAAAGAAATATATACAAATACCCCTCGTCATTGCAATTTAATCGGCGCTTGCTATTTTAAAAGAAATCAATTTGTACACTAAGATTTTACGTTAATGAATTTATCAAATATTCCGATTTGGGAAGGGAATATGAGGAGTAAATACGTTCTTTAAGTAATATTTACTGGACATAACTTTTCCAGTAAATATTATTAAAAGAGCGTATTTACTCTTTCTTCTTCCAGCACTACAGTTTTAGGTACTGAATGGATATTGAGGAAATTTTTTAAATGTTGGCAGCAAATGCAAAACTTTTTATCAAATTCGGTAATTACAGAGGTACGTTTTGATGAGGCCAAATAAGAATGGTTGTTATGCAACTATTGAGGTATGCATACCTCAATACCTCCAGAAGTGTATTTTTTGTTCATAATTAAAAAAAAACATTTTCAAAGATTGTTTTCAAATAAAATATCCCTCAATTATTGTAAAAAGCTTTGAAATATCTCCTGTAAAAAATTCAATCATTTTGGTACGTATTTCAGTATTTCAGACAATTACAGAAATACTAGTATATATATATATAATTTTGTAGTTATTTTCAAACGTATTTTTTTATAAAAATAACGGGTAACTTCCAAGCAAGCTTGTATGCAAATATTTGCAGCTACAGTCTTCACAGATTGATTCTCCTACTCAAATCTGATCATTTGCTGGCGGACGATTGATTAAATGTGGTTAAGAACATGTTTGACATTTGATGATGATTAACCTGGGCTTGTTAGGGGAATATCTGTACATAAAAGAAAATCGGGTTAAGTACGGTTCCTTTGAATTCCACTAAGAATTTGCATCCTTTGACAGATACGTATTTCGACCTCAACTGTAAGGTCGTCTTCAGTGTCTTGTCAAGTACAAGTCAAGTCAAGTACAAGACACTGAAGACGACCTTACAGTTGAGGTCGAAATACGTATCTGTCAAAGGATGCAAATTCTTAGTGGAATTCAAAGGAACCGTACTTAACCCGATTTTCTTTTATTTATGTTTGACATGTTACATGAATTTTTATTATGTATATATTCTATTGGTAAAATTATGTGCCTATTACTCACATCCCCATTGGTTCAAAAACATCCAGTCCCGTTTTTTAGCGCTTCGAATTGGAAGATAAACATCTATTCTGATTCTCTGCGTTGAAAACCAATTGAAAATCTACTTGGTTTTGTTATACGAAGACGCGGAGTACAACTCAAAAGTTATGTGATTTTTCGACAAATTTAAAGAATGTAAAATTGCATAACAGTACCCACGCTCTCATGCAAAATATGCAACAGAAACTTACATAAAAATGGATTTTCTGCATTCTTGGGAGCATTATTGATTTATAAAAATTATACAAACTCATAAATTAGACAATCAATTTTTCGATTTTTGGCCTATGGCGGTACCACTGTGCATTGATGTTGGCCAAATCGTGACGTCATGCTCGTTTGGATACAGATTTTGACAGTTCGTTTGGATACAACGGATTCATCTTAGCGGATCTAAGTTTACTCTACTATCTATAGTTTGTGCCATTATTTTTGAGCGTGTGCCAATGTGTGCCAAAACTGTGCCGGATAATTTTCAGTGTGTGCCCAAGTGTGCCGAACGTGCCGAAGGTGTGCCGCACGTGCCCAGTGGGGTTTTTTCTTTGAATGTTTTTGCGCTAATGAAGCACCCTGTCAATTTTTGTCGAATGTTGTTGATCTGATTGGTGTTTACAAACAAAATCCAACCCAGCATACTTGATAAAAATGTAAATAAATGGTTTTTTTCAATCGTGAGTATTTTGACAGGTTGATTCTATAGAGCAACGTTGGATTTTATTGTTGTGCCCATGTGTGCCGAATTGTGCCGGCATGTGTGCCGGGCACAATGTGCCGAGTGACCAACCCCTTGAATTGATCCGTGTGATTGAGCTATTACTGTAATCGGAGTACACGTGTCTGTCCAAGCATTAGAAAGCGAATTTAAAGGTACAAATCTGAAGTACACTCAATCGCAGAGGTTATTCTGCAGTGTTCGAGAAGTCGGTATAAGCTTTTCCTCAATTGACCGCCCGGCAAACAAATTGCTGGAATTGTATTTTTCTTCGAATGTTGCTGGAAAATGAAACCGTACGCGACGCACAACTAGTACTGAATGAAAATTTCACCCATTCATTTCCACGCAAAGGCATGCACGCATGCCGAAAGAGTGACTGGGCGGCTACCGCTTCGCTCTCTCTTTCTCTGCGTGGCTCTCTTGCTGAAGCACACCGTAGCTCAAATGCGACGTTGCCAAGGGGCTGTCCATAAACCACGTGGTCATGAGGGGGGGGGGCTCGGCCAATGACCATTTTGTATGGACAAATAATTTTTTTTGTATGGACTAATGACCACGCGGGTGGGGGGGGGTGGTGGGGGGAGGGGGGTTGAAAAGTCCCAAAAAAATGACCACGTGGTTTATGGACAGCCCCCAAACTTAGCAACTGCCCCGCGAGCGCAAGCAAACAATCTTCCCTTTCCTCCACTACCGACGAGGCCCACGTCCATTGGAAGAAGTGAACAAAAATTTTACTAATACATTGTCAATGCAACACAGAACAGTCCCACACAAGTAAACACAGTTCTTGTATGCATATACAGTGCTCCCGTGTACTTCTGGAAGTGAACTGAGGCGAGAGATGTTTGGGCGATGCTATCACATGTGCGTATCGCATGCTTCAGCGTCCTGCACTCGGGCAGCGGCTGGGTGGTGGCATAGAGAGATTAGGTTGGAAAATTGACTAGATTCCTATTGGATACGTACAGGTATCTCACAGTGGTTTGTTCACTTGAAGTTGTGAACATCAAAAGGGTCGAATGGAGAGTTTATAAATTAGAATGATTTATTTTATTTTTTGTCAACTGTGTAGTGCACGCAGTGGACCTATGGACGAGACGCCACTGATAGCTTGGTTTTGTCTAGGAAAACTAATCCTAATCGGGCATCCCGTTTCAGGGTTCGATAATTGAGCTCAACAACTTGAAGTCCGTGGCAGGGAAGGCTTACATCTCTGGTACTTGACCGCTGCCCGAAATAGCCTGAAAGTTGGCAATCAATATTGGATTGCATTTCATATTTTGTCAGAACCCTATAAATGTGTATTAAACTCGGGGAATATTTACAACTTAAAATGAAACATTTAACACAAAGAACGCACGAATATAAAATTTATAACACATTTAACAATTATTCTGTCTTATAATTGTAACAAATATTTATACCCGTAACAACGTTCTCTTGATATGTTCTCTTAAAATCTTTCAGGATTTTTTTCAACTTCTCCAGGACTTCCTTATAGAAACCCTGCTTGAGTTCACTCTGCGAATCTCCCCGGAGTTTCTTCTGAGAATACTCTAGGAGTTTCTTCTGGGAATGCTTCAGGAGTTCCCTAGATTGCATTCTTGGGTAACCCGTTAACGTGTTTCTTATTCAGTAAGGCAAAACTATGCTCATAGTATCT
The DNA here is from genome assembly GCF_035046485.1 of Aedes albopictus. Classification (NCBI taxonomy): domain Eukaryota; kingdom Metazoa; phylum Arthropoda; class Insecta; order Diptera; family Culicidae; genus Aedes; species Aedes albopictus. Next base: position 17,076,489 of record NC_085136.1, read on the forward strand.
GGGTTCCATTCCAGGTCGTTCCAGAATCTTTTCATAAGGGAGAATTGAGAAATAGAGGTGCATTTTTCATCAAACCTAATGCATGGCTCGTTACACAATCCAAGAATGTCCTTCTCACACTCATGGAGTAATCCTCGCATGAATTCCGGGAGTATTATCTGGAGTAATTCAGTCTCAGGAATAATCCTGGAATAAATCCCAGAAGGAATATCGGAAGCTATACCGGGAGAAATCCATGAGAGAATCCTGGAGTAATCAGTGAAGGAATCTGAAGTGTAGTCTCTGAGAAAGTCCTGAAGGAATCGCTGAAACAATCTAGGAAAGAATCCCTGGAGCAATGCCAAAAGGATTCCTGAAAAAATGATCAGAAGAATCCCAGAAGGAATCCCTGAAAGAATGTCCGGAGAAATTCCTGAAGAAATTTTAGGCGAAGTCTCTGAAGGAAATTCAGTAAGAATCATTGCAGGACAAATCTCTAAACATACATATCGCTAAAATAATCCAAGATAATTTCCGGAAGGAATCCCTAAACGAATCTCGGGAAGAATTGTAGTGATCGATTGCAACGGTTGGCAGTTGAGATCAGAATGATTTATTTACAATAATCTTTCTGACTAATCCCTACATGAAAGACTACTTGACGGAAACGACAATCAACAACCTACTAGACAGCAGTGCTGAGAAATTCATTTCGTCATATCTAAATTCAATCACCTACAGCTCAGTTTAGAAGCTGAACCTGAGAATATGATATATGAAAAACTTGTGCGGCTAGACCAGTTTTGCAAGAAAGTCACGGAAAAACCGCTAATTTTCGAATATTTAAGGTAAATGTCACGGATTACCTTTGAAAAACGACAAATGATATTCACGGTGAATATCATTGGCATTTTTCGAAGGTAGTCCGTGACATTTACCTTAAATATTCGAAAAATATCATTTTTTCCGTGACTTTCTTGCAGAACTGGTCTAGCCGCACAAGTTTTCCATATACCATATTCTCAGGTTCAGCTTCTAAAATGAGCTGTAGGTGATTGAATTTAGATATGACGAAATGAATTTTTCATCACTGCTAGACAGAGTCTGAAAAAAGCCCTCAAAGAATAATTTCTGTCACTGACATCAGTATCCAACAGTATGTTAACGTTCCCAGTCTCTTATTAAATCATGGCTCTTCGATTTAGTGTTCTGAAATTACACTGATTAATAAAAGACTGGGAACGTTAACATACTTTTGGGTACTGATGTCAGTGACAGAAATTATTCTTTGAGGGCTTTTTATCAGACTCTGTCAATTCCAACATCCAGTATCCAATTACTTTTTTTTTTTCGAAAGAGTATAATCAGTTTTGTATATATTAATTCAACCCTGCTTGGCTTATCCTTTAACAGATACGCGTATTCCGACTACCACTTGTATTCTTCCTCATTGAGGGTTTTCTTAGAGGTTTCGAAAAGTCGGTCTGCGGCTAAGAATTTGAATTTGGCGAAATCCAAGACAGTCACGGTTACTGGGAGCTAATTTCGAGATTGTTAAGAGAATCTTCTTTTGATGAAGAATAGTTGGACAGGAGACGCGGGAACCCTTGCCGGGTTTCTTGAATGTCTTTGTTGTTTAACTTGTAAAATACTTTCAAATAGTTTGAGGGAAGCTGCCATTTAAAGTCCACAGGACTTCCAGAAAAAGTATGAAGTAATGAAATCTGAGGTTGTTTCATCAGAGACCGGAAGTGCTAAGTTACCCTTGGACGTTTTGTATCTCATTTGTAAACATGTGTGATATGGTAAATCATAGATTAAGATCTGTTGTTATTTCGAGATTTGAACTTATATCCTTGGATTATGGTGGATTCAATGTAGCATTTCCGGTCTTTTTTTAATCAATTTTTGCAAGACACAATGGCAATTTAAGTAATCAGTCGTTGAAGTGATTTGCTGCAAAACTTCGGACAGGATTGTTGAAACAATTCTACCCGGGTAAGCTACTGTTGATTATAAGTTTTCCGGAAGTCATTTCTGAGAATATCCGGCAATCATCTCTCAATGAATTAAAGGAGAATGTACTCGTACTTTTCAAATGAAGATCCTCCTCTCTCTCTCTCCTCTTCTTGGCGTAACGTCCTCACTGGGACAAAGCCTGCTTCTCAGCTTAGTGTTCTATGAGCACTTCCACAGTTATTAACTGAGAGCTTCCTCTGCCAATGACCATTTTGCATGTGTATATCGTGTGGCAGGCACGAAGATACTCTATGCCCAAGGAAGTCAAGGAAATTTCCTTTACGAAAAGATCCTGGACCGACCGGGAATCGAACCCGTCACCCTCAGCATGGTCATGCTGAATACCCGTGCGTTTACCGCCTCGGATATATGGGCCCCAAATGAAGATACTGATAACTGAGGTAAACTTTAAAATTAGGAAGAGAAATTTCTATAGCATACCAGAAGTGTACGTCGACAACAAAAATCATTTTTCAATTTCGTTCCCGGTCTCTGATTCCATCGGTTTTAACTTCCTGGAATTTCAATCAGAAATGACTCAGAATTGGAATATAAAATAGCTCACGATTCGTGCCATAATTGTCGCAGCATTTGAGTCACAAAACACTTCAAAGCAGATCAATGAAAAAATCCCGGAGGACCCCAGGAAGGAATCCTGGGAGTAATTTCTGAATGATTTTTTGGCAGGAAGTCTTGGAGGAAACTCGGGAAAAGTCCCTGAAGGAATCCCAGGAGAAAACATTGTGATGGAATCTTTGAAGGAATTCCGTCACAAATCCTTCAATAAATCTTGGATTAATCCATGGAAGAATTTAAAAAGAAGTTCTTTTGAATATTTTCAGCAATCGCTGAAAAAATCCCAATAGAGATCTCCAAGAGAAACCCAGAGGAATCCCTGAAGGATTCTCGCGAAGATCCCTTGAAAAAAGTCTCTGAATCTCTGAAGTAATATCGCATGGAAATCTGAGAAAAAATCCCTGGAAAATTGATAAAGGATCCCGGGAGGAATTGCTGAAAGAATCCCAAAAGGAATTTCGGAAAGAACACCGATAGGAATCCCGGAAGAAATCCCAGGAAGAATCTTGGAGAATTTTTTGCTGCAATTTCGGAAATATCCCTTGAAAGAATCCCGAAAAAAAATCACACATTAATTCAGGTAATTCTAAAAGAATTATAGAAAGAAAGGCTTGGCAAAATCCAGGAGGAATCCCTGACGGAATACCTGGAGATCTCCCTAAAGAAAACTCAGGAATTGATCCTGGAAAAATCTACGAAAAGAATCTCTGAAAAGATACCGAAAAATCCATGACAGAATCTCGGGAGAAATCAAAAAAGGATTCCCGAGAGAAACCTCTGAAGAAATCCAGAGAGTAATTCATGGGAAGGCTCAGGAGGAATTTCTTAATGAAAGTCGGAGGGAATACCTGAAATAATGCCGGAAGGAGTCCCGTGAGGATCCACCGGAAGAATTCCTGGGAAAATAAATGAAAGAATGTCGGAAGGAATTCCGAGAGAAATTTCATAAGGAACTTCGGAAAGAATTCTTGAAATATCTGAAGCAATCGTGGCAGAAATTCCTAAAGGAAGTCCTGAAGAAACCCACAAAGAAATCCCGGGAAAAAACCCGAAAAGGAATCTCGAACGAAAGCCTAATGCAATTTTGCTAAAAATCTATGGAAGTATCAGGAAACTTTCCCAGGAGCAATCCCGAATGGGGTGCCAGGAAAAATTTCTGCAGGAATCCCGGGAGAAATATCTAAAGGATTCCCTGTAGGAATTCCCAACGAAATTTCAGAAAAAATGTTGCAGGAATCTTTAACAAAATTCTGGAGGACACCCTAACGGAATCCCTAGAGAAATGCCTAAAAAAATTCATGAAGGCCAATAGAGGAATCCCAGGAAAAATGCCGGAAGAAATCCCGGGAGAAATATCTAAGGGAATCCAGCGAATAATGATTGATGAAAACCCTGGAGGCATTTGTAAAGAAATTCCGAAAGAAATCCCTAAGCGAATCCCGTAAGAAATCAATAAAAGAATTCTGGAAGAATCCCTGAAAGAATCTAAGCAGACAACCCTTCGAGGATATCAGAAGAAACTTCTCAAAGAAACCCGGAATGAATTCCTGGAGAAATACTTGAAAGAAAGCGGTGCCTTGAGGAATCCTGAGAGGAATAGTCAAAGGATTTCCAGCAGCAATTCTGGGATCAATCTCTACAGAATTCTCGAGAAGAATTATAAGATGAGGCATGGGAGAAATGCATGGCGAATTATCAGGAGGAATTATTGGATAATTTCATACATAACTACCTGTGGGAAGCCTCGTATGAAGATGAAGATATCCATGATATAACTTACATCTAGTGCGGCAGTTTTTCAAATTTCCTTCAGATGGGATTGAACAGATGCAAATCACTCACACATCTCGAGTGGAATGGAGTTCGTACAGATCTACGCCTTCAGGGGACGGAGATGGTCAAGTGGCTCCGTAGCTTGGAGGAAAGAAGCGCCCGTCTAACGAAATTAGGAGTCGTGGGTTTGAATCTCACCGGAGCACGTGGACTTTTTGCTATTTAAATTTTCATCCAATTCCCGTCTCTGTAAGCACCGACCAACATGATAGATTGAGGTTATGATTCAACAAGTGAATCTGGCGAAGTGAAAATTGAACGGTGATAAAGAAAAATTCGGCTAGCTGCTGAATTGTTACGGTTGCCTTCGTCGTACGCAAATAGAGAAAACATTTCAACTCGTAAGTGGAGTAAAATTGAAACCTGAAATTTCGCGTAATTATTCGATAGGAGCTGGTTATTGGTAGTCTACATCTTTTTGCTTCCATCTGATGAGACTTTGGCAAAGGTAAGTTAGAATATCTGTTATAATTGGCTATTTCCCGTTTGATATGACGGGTATTAGCGCATATGACGAAGAAGATTCCTTCTACTACACGCTCGACATTAGGGTAAAGTTTCTTCATAGCCAACAAGGTATCAATGTAGATTCAAGAAACGTTCTGGTTAAAAGATTTGACATGCGTGGATGAATTAAGATAGATCATACAGCGACAGAAACGTGTGTGATCGCACAAAATGAGTAAGACCCTTTTGACAAGTGAGCCCAGCAGAGGCGCCTCGTCCACATGTTCGACCTGTTCTTGGAACGGGTATAGGCTGAGAATAAAACTCGTAAAAAAATCTTTAAGAAGATATACCAAAACAATAAACACTAAATTTAAAACTCCCACCGCACATACCCCATAACAACTTGCACACAAGGCGCAAACATCGTTCCCGGTTTATGAAGAACGAAAGACGACTCCAAGCCATCCACCGACAGAGCATGCGAGAGCCAGCCTGTCGCAGCTCTCTCTTGCTCGACTCTTCGAAACTACATACCACCGGTTCCCCGATTCATGCGAACGATGGATGCTGTTCCCAAACCAACAGTTCTCTCACTTTTTTCCAAATGGCAGTGTTCATTCGAATTCATTTCACTTTACTCTGTCGCTCATACGTTCCCTACTCGCCTAGAACCGGCAGCAGCGTTGTCAACGTTTCTTTCCATGTTTCACTTCCCGCCTGCTTCTCACGCGTACACGCACGCTAAGCGCATTCGACTAAAGTCTTTAAAATCATGTTGAAAATTACAGTTTTAGAGTGCTAAAAAAATGTATGTTGTATCGTTGTTGGGAATTAAAAGATTATTTAACAATATCAAAAAAAAAATGGAATAACGAACATTGATTGCACAGTATTTAAATAATTTGCCAGCTATGCTTATCGATCAGGTTCTCAAATGTGTGTAAATGATTGTTAGCATGCTGCTCGGTATACTCTTTAGAGAAAAAAGCGATGGATACCAGAGGCACATGTGCACAGCTAAACGCAAAGAGCTTCTTCAGTGGAAAGTTTACATGTGTGTAGCAAAACCAGAAATGAATGAAAGCTTGGACTGTGACTTCTCGGTTTGTCGTTCTACGTAGGCTGAGAACAACTTGCGCAGCTAGAGCATATTTTGGCACACCCAATGTCGTGCGCGCTTGTTATGCATTACATCCAGAGCCGAATGTGCTCTAGCTCGTTGGCAACGGTTTCCAAATTTTAACTTCGAGGCCATGATACGAGCTAAAACAATTTATGGAGGTGGAAATTTCGAACATTTGCGGACATGATTGAAAAAAACAAGTATCGTCGGTGTGTCAAGAACGTTAGAAAATGACTTCCACCGAAAATGGATTTTTCTAAAAGTCTATGTGTGATACCAAACTTCGGAAGTCGCTCTAAGGCGCATCTGAATGCGAATCGCATCATTATGTCTGATGAAAATGTAGAAGATATTTTTCAGAAAATGGTTAACAAACAAGAAGATATAAATCAGCTTATGTTCAAAAACACAATACTAAAACCAAAAAAAAAACTAGCAAGCATAGTATTAAATAACTCTAATGTGTTTTCATTTAGTAAAATAGTAATCTGTAGAACAGGTCAATCTGCTAGTCACGAGACGTCTCTGGAGCCCAGTATAGTCTAGCCTAGGAGTTTTCAGATCGTGATCCGGTGCGCTTAGCACTTGGTTTCATTGGGTCCCTAATTCCTAAATGAATTTCTTCTGAGATGTCCATGAATTACTTCTGTCATTTTCTATCTGAGGTTCCTCCAGAAGCTCTTCTTAAGATTCCTCTGGGAGTTTCTTCTGGGATTCCAGCAGCAGTTCTTTCTGGGATTCCTGTGGGACCAGTCCAGACGAAAGCATTCTACGGGAATTTATCCATTGAGTTTCTGCTGGATTCTCTACAAAATCGTCTTCGGATACTCTCCAGGAATTCCTCCATGAAGCTGTAACTGTAAGATACGTGTGTGAACCCTTCAGTATTTTTTTTTTTTGAGTCATTCAGGAATTTTTTATATAAGTCCTCTAGATATTCTTTGTAGTAATTCTCTACTAGTTCCTTTTGTGATTCCTTCAAGAATTCATTATGGAAATCTTCCACGAGAGAATTCCATTGATGTGATGAAAATGAAATCAGGTTTCTATTTTTCTATCCTGTTTCGATATAACTCAGTTTGCTTAAAAAAGTTTCAAACAGAGACTAATTGTGAGATAATTAAAAGCTTTTACAATAAAGTCTAGGTGATAAAAGCAGCATATACTTATCTTAAAACTGAAACAATTAAGAAGCCTCTAATGTTTATCAATTAATCAGAATCTGCCCTTACGGGTAATCCATTACCTAGAAAAGGTCAGTCAGATGGTACCTACGGCTCTTATCTTTCCTTTTTGCGTGTACGCACTAGAGGAGAGCCTCATTAGCAAAGGTGGAAACGTTCGTTGTAATGTGTGAACACCTACTTCTCTAGACCCTCTCGCAACATATGGAGGAAGAAGTCAAGAGATAAATGAGCCTCCGAACATCAGCATCTTGAAACAAGCCCAAACGCCGTAAAAACTTGAAACTCATCCCGTCCGAATGGTTGGATAGTGGCCGATCTAGAATCTGGTGGAGTGATTCGTTTCGTTAGTGCCTACTGCCTAGCAATAATGGCTTCCAACAAACAGGTGAAACCATCACCTTCTGACTCCTCGTTTGTAGCTATGACATCCCACGAAACGAAAGAAAAGCAACCGTCCATTCTTCTATCGAGACGAAAGACCATCTCTTCGTGGAGAAAAGGTGGAAGGTAAGAATCATCGAAAATTATCCCTCCGCTTCGCATTCTTTGTGTGCCTAGCCAGTTTGGAAGACGGTCTTCTGGTGAGGTAGTTGCGCGCACTTGTTCTCGTGTAATAAATTTTCGGCTTTCTTCCCACACACAAACCAACAGACACTAGGGTGCGGCTTATTAGTCGAAAGTTGTTGAACATTGGAATTCGTGTGTTCATATAGAATTCACCGGAATTCCTCTCAGGAATTCACCGGAATTCCTCTCAGGAATTCACCGGAATTCCTCTCAGGAATTCACCGGAATTCCTCTCAGGAATTCACCGGAATTCCTCTCAGGAATTCACCGGAATTCCTCTCAGGAATTCACCGGAATTCCTCTCAGAAATTCACCGGAATTCCTCTCAGGAATTCACCGGAATTCCTCTCAGGAATTCACCGGAATTCCTCTCAGGAATTCACCGGAATTCCTCTCAGGAATTCACCGGAATTCCTCTCAGGAATTCACCGGAATTCCTCTCAGGAATTCACCGGAATTCCTCTCAGGAATTCACCGGAATTCCTCACAAGAATTCACCGGAATTCCTCTCAGGAATTCATCGGAATTCCTCTCAGGAATTCACCGGAAATCCTCTCAGGAATTCACCGGAAATCCTCTCAGGAATTCACCGGAATTCCTCTCAGGAATTCACCGGAATTCCTCTCAGGAATTCACCGGAATTCCTCTCAGGAATTCACCGGAATTCCTCTCAGGAATTCACCGGAATTCCTCTCAGAAATTCACCGGAATTCCTCTCAGGAATTCACCGGAATTCCTCTCAGGAATTCACCGGAATTCCTCTCAGGAATTCACCGGAATTCCTCTCAGGAATTCACCGGAATTCCTCTCAGGAATTCACCGGAATTCCTCTCAGGAATTCACCGGAATTCCTCTCAGGAATTCACCGGAATTCCTCTCAGGAATTCACCGGAATTCCTCTCAGGAATTCACCGGAATTCCTCTCAGGAATTCACCGGAATTCCTCTCAGGAATTCACCGGAATTCCTCTCAGGAATTCACCGGAATTCCTCTCAGGAATTCACCGGAATTCCTCTCAGGAATTCACCGGAATTCCTCTCAGGAATTCATCGGAATTCCTCTCAGGAATTCACCGGAATTCCTCTCAGGAATTCACCGGAATTCCTCTCAGGAATTCACCGGAATTCCTCTCAGGAATTCACCGGAATTCCTCTCAGGAATTTACCGGAATTCCTCTCAGGAATTCACCGGAATTCCTCTCAGGAATTCACCGGAATTCCTCTCAGGAATTCACCGGAATTCCTCTCAGGAATTCACTGGAATTCCTCTCAGGAATTCACTGGAATTACTCTCCGGAATTCACCGGAATTCCTCTCAGGAATTCACCGGAATTCCTCTCAGGAATTCACCGGAATTCCTCTCAGGAATTCACCGGAATTCCTCACAAGAATTCACCGGAATTCCTCTCAGGAATTCATCGGAATTCCTCTCAGGAATTCACCGGAAATCCTCTCAGGAATTCACCGGAAATCCTCTCAGGAATTCACCGGAATTCCTCTCAGGAATTCACCGGAATTCCTCTCAGGAATTCACCGGAGTTCCTCTCAGGAATTCACCGGAATTCCTCTCAGGAATTCACCGGAATTCCTCTCAGGAATTCACCGGAATTCCTCTCAGGAATTCACCGGAATTCCTCTCAGGAATTCACCGGAATTCCTCTCAAAAATTCACCGGAATTCCTCTCAGGAATTCACCGGAATTCCTCTCAGGAATTCACCGGAATTTCTCTCAGAAATTCACTGGAATTTCTCTCAGGAATTCACTGGAATTCTCAGGAATTCACTGGAATTCCTCTCAGGAATTCACTGGAATTCCTCTCAGGAATTCTTCGGAATTTCTCTCAGGAATTCTCCGGAATTTCTCTCAGGAATTCTCCGGAATTCTTCTCAGGAATTCACCGCAATTCCTCTCAGGAATTCACCGCAATTCCTCTCAGGAATTCTCCGGAATTCCTCTCAGGAATTCACTGCAGCAAGATTACACGAATTCCTAGTTCAAACCGTTTCCAAAAAGTAAGCCGCACCCTAATTCATACACCTTTCCTAAAGAATGCTTCTTTCTAATTGCATCCCTCGTTCTAGGAGCAAAGCAACGAAATTTCATGTATCTTTTTTCCGTTGAGACGAGGGCCCTTCACGTGTTGTCGAACAGGCTCCGGATGATGAATGACATCCTGCCTTTCACGGGTCCGGGTGCGCCCTGCCCGGTGCATCGTTACGGAACGTTAGCCTCCCTCGCTCGCTCGGTTCCGAATTTCCGAATCGATGATCGCTTCACGGCACAGGTCACGCGTCGTACGACCGGCGCGGCGTACAGAGATATTCAGGAACCCCAGTGATTTCTCTTTGTTCTTAGTACGATCTCATCCGACCCTAGGCCCAGCCAGCCAGGAGAGGAAATGCTATAATTAGACCCAACCCTTTCCCCTTCACATGGATTGGTGATTCCTCTATGGCGGCGGCGACGACGGCGCTGAGGTGCGACGACGCAAGGGGTAATCAAAGTGAGTGACACGTTCTCGCGTTGCTTTTGGAAGAACGACGATATCGAGAGTGTTGCGCACCACCAGGATAGCCATCGTCGAAGCAACCGGAGTGAGACCGGAAGAGGATCATTATTAACGAGTTATGGTCTCCGCCTGCTGGGAACTAGAAACAGAGACCCTATCCCTAGAAGAACAGAACACGAACGAACGAACGGTTATCCAGCCGAACGGGCGCAAAAGGGACGAGATTCCTTCGAAGTTCGAACGACGACGAAGACGAGTCAAGCAAGGCGGCCTTTAAATCGCCTTGAAGACGACGACGACAGCGAAGATGATGATGACGTGCTCTGGCGGTCTGGTCTGGGGATGTTTTTGCAATGGGCGCGACCTCTGCGAGCAAGCACAGCTCATACCGGGAACCGGTTCTTCGAGGAAGATGCTGTTTTTCGCCTATTCATGCAGGGAACTGGAGAAGAGAAAAAGAAACGAAAAGCAGGGATGGTAGCGGATGGCTATGTTGAATATAGCATTCAATTGATAGTCGCATGAGAGCATTAGGATGAACATAGATGACTGTATTTTGTGCTTGAAGTACACAATTGTACAAAGAGCTGAGCTTGAGCTTGATGGACTGCCCGTAGATGCCACTGCAGTATCGCCAGATCAGCTACATTCACACAAGGAACCAATCAGATATCTGCCGAGGACTAGCAGGCATCTTCAGTGTGTGACAATGGCGTCTGCCACGTCAGGTCGCAGGTCAATGTGGGGAAGGGGAAGAAACTGATGATTGTAATCGTCTGTATCCACAGTAGACCGAATATACCTCTGCGTCTGCACCAATTTATGTAGAAGTCGGAGTATTGATGGGATATATTTGACAGAGGGTTCACACATTGGTGCGTGGATGCTAGGTCTTGACATACACAATTGTACGAAGAATCAACAAATAGAGCCTGGGCTAACCACCCTCAATGCTCAACTTTGAACGTTCCAAGCTTTAGAATATCAATAACGGCATTGACTGACCACTGGGGTCTCCAGTTAGCCTAGTGGTTAAAGTTATGGATCGCCAATCCGGAGACGGCAGGTTCGATTCCCGTTCCAGTCGGGAAAATTTTCTCGACTCCCTGGGCATAGTGTATCATTGTACTTGCCTCACAATATACAAATACATGCAATGGCAGGCAAAGAAAGCCCTTCAATTAATAACTGTGGAAGTGCTCGAAGAACACTAAGTTGAAGCGAGGCAGGTCACGTCCCAGTGGGGACGTGGAGCCATAAAGAAGAAGATGACCACTGCCGACTAGCTGGGGAAAACAAAGTTATTGCAGGTTGTGTTATTTTGTTACAATGATATTCTTAACAACGGCTGCTATAAAACATGTACCATTAGTAGTCAAGATAACAAAAATTCTAACAAAACTCGTTCAAATTTAAACAAAAATATAAAATGTTGAGATATAATCATAACAAGATTATATCAAATTTTGTTAGACTAAACTTGCTAAATAATAACAAAATTATAACAAGTTCTGTTATATATTTCAAAACCAATTTGTTCCAAGTATTGTTATAAATTTCTTGGCTCGAGTGACCAAAATAACAAAAATTATCAATCTTTTTCGCAACAACACAAAAAATCATACGAATTCTGAAATAATTTTGTTACAAAAAATATAACAAAGATTACAACAAACGAGTTACAAAATTGTGTTAGAGGCAATTAATTATAATGCAGTACATAACAAATGTTGTTATAATTTTGTTACTAAAATTATAATAAATGTTAATATAATTTTGTTATGGATATTCACAAGGAAAAATTCATAACAGAATTATATCAACTATTGTTATTTCTAACTATAGTTGCCATAATTTTGTTATGATCTTGTTATGTGCTTCTGGTTACGATAGTTTAGGATTATCAAAGTAACCATGGACCGAGCTCACCAATGTATGCACACCTCAAACTTCGTATTTTTCAAGATGCATCATTCCGAGTTGTTTTTGTGTTATCCGATATTCGAATTTCACGGGAATCGATTCCGGTGGTTCCAGGCGGGATCCTTTTTTCGAAGATGAAAGAACACCATCATGCGACATATCAAACTTCATGATTATAGACATAGTATTATGATGATTGGTCACTTGGAATACATTTGACCATTTTGGAATCGGTTTACCGATTTTTCGGAATCTGTGCTCGTTTTGTGTTGTCTGAAATAATGAATATAAGCAAATAGCGTTATGCGACACCTCAAATTTCGGGTTTTTTTTTAGATAAATCATTCTGAGTGGTTTTTGCGTTATCCGAAATATTTACTCCTACGATTCATTCAGCAACTCTTCCAAGAACTCCTCTAGGAATGTCTCTTTTGATTTTTTCCAGGGATTTCCATAGGTTTTCCTTTAGGGATAATCCTCGAGATATTTCTTCAATGAACTTCCCTAAGGATTCCTCCAGGCAGTCCTGATGGTATTACTCTAGAAATTTCTGCAAAGATTCCTCCAGCAATTTCTCAAAGGATTTCTCTAGAAATTCTTACTATGATACTTCTCAGAATTCTTCTAGGGATTCCTCTAGAAATATCCTTCAGGAATTCATGGAGGTATTATTCACGGAGGTATTATGGGATCCTTCCAAAAGTTGCTCCGGTGATTCTTCCAGTAATTCTTTTAGAGATTTTATCCAGGGATTCCTACAGAAATTCTTTGCGGGATTCCTCTACAAGCTCTTATTGGCCTTCCTCCATGAATTCCAGCTGGGATCTTGAAGAAATTCTAACTGTGGTACTTCCGGCAATACTTCTAGGAATTTCTCCTGGCATACTTACTTGCTGCCATACTTTTGGGAAATCTTACTGAGATTCTTCCAGAACTGCCTCCTGCGATTCCATCAAGGACTCCTCCAAGGATTCCTCCAGAATACCTGTTCCGATTCTTCCTAGGAGAACTGAGAGGTATTTATTCATGCTTGACGGAGTTTCTCTAACAATTCCTGTAGATTTTTCCAGAAATTTCAAATAGAATTTCTCTAGAAATTTCTTCTATGAAACTTCCCGGAATTATAGGAATTCCTCCAGAAATTCCTTCAAGATATCTTGGTGGGACCATTCTAGACAATCTTCCATGGGTAATCTTAGAAGTTTCTCCAATGATTCCTCCAGGAACATCTTCAGAGATTTTATCTAGGAATTCCAGCTGATATTCGTCAAGCAATTGCAACTATGGTTCTACCAGAAACTCCTCCTAGGACTCCTCAAGCAATTCTTACTGTAATACCTTCAGGAGTTCTTCTAGGGCTTTCTCCAGAGATTTCTCTAGAGATTTATCGTGGGATTTCCACAGCATTTTTTGCTGGAATTATTCATGGTAATACATGACATTCCTCCGGTGAATCCTTTAGGAATTCCTTCAGGGATTTTGTCCAGGCATTCCTCCAGTAATTTCTCATGGGAATCCTCCAAAAGTTCCTCGTGACATTCCTTCAAAAATTCCGGCTGTGATTCCACAAACAATCGCTCCTGCGGTTCTTCCAGCTAATTCTTCCTAGGACTCTTTCCGAAAGTATAACTTCTTCTTCTCTATGGCTCTACGCCCTCACTGGGACTTGGCCTGCCTCGCTTCAACTTAGTGTTCTTTGAGCACTTCCAGTTAGTAATTGAAGGGCTTTCTTTGCCTGCCATTGCATGAATTTGTACATTGTGTGGCAAGTACAATGATACACTATGCCCAGAAAAGTCAAGAAAAGTTCCCGACCGGAACGAGATTCGAACCCGCCATCTCCGGATTGACAATCCTTAGCCATAACCACTAGGCTACTGGAGACTCCATTATAACTGTGATATTTCAAAAATTCTGCTAGGTATCCCTCTAGAGCTTTCTCCTGGCTGCTAGGATCAGTAGGTCGGCTCCAGAGGCACGTGCTGCTAGGATACTTCAAGGCAATCTTCCTGGAATTCTGCAGAAATTCCTTCGGTTGTTGTTCCAAAACTTATCCAGGAAATCTTCCAGAGAATTTACCGAATTCCTCCACAAATTCCTCATGGAATTCCTGCAAAAATTCCTCTTAGCCTTCCTCCAAGGATCCCTCAAACATGCGGTTCTTCCAGCCATTCCTCTTCCAGATATTCTAACTATGTTACCTCCAGGAATTATTTTAGTGATTTCTTTTGGAATTTGTCCTGGCATTCTTGCTTAAATACTTCCAGGAAATCTTTCTGAGATTTTTTTCAAAAAAAACCTCCTGGGATTCCTTCAGGACCTTTTCTGTGGATTCCTTCAGAATACCTCTACCGATTCTTTCAGGGACATCTTGAGGTATTCCTTCAGGTTTTCCTTCAAAGATATTTTCTTTGGACTCCTCCAAGCGCTTCGGATAGGGTTTCTCTAGAAATTTCTTTATAGTTTGATCCATCAATTCCTAGAATTTCTGCTGAAATTTCTACAATAATACACCCCAGAATCCTTTGAAGTAATCCTGAGATTATTCCAGAATTCATCCGCTGATTCCCCCAAGAATATTAATCCAAGAGAATTTGACCGAAGATTCTCTCATTTTCTTATGGGATTCCTCCAGGAACTCATCCTGGAATTTCTTCAGGAATTCCAGCTGAATTCCTCAAGCAATTCCTGCTGTGGTTCTTCCAGCAATTTCTTCCAGGACTGCTCCAGAAATTCTTTGTATAATACCTCCCGGAATTATTATAGGGATTCTCCCGAGAATTTCTCCTGGGATTCCTTCAAAAACTCTTGCTGGGATGATTCAAGGCAATCTTTCTCGATTCTTCTACAAGTTCCTTCGGTGTTTCCTCCAGGAATTCCTCCAGATCCTGGAATTTTTCAAAAAATTGCTCATGGGTTTCCTTCAGGAACTCCTCTTGACCTGCATCCAAGAGCTCATGCTGGGACTCCACAAGCGATTTCTGCTGTGATTTTTTCAGGAATGCCTCCTAAGACTCCTCCCGAAATTCTTACTGTGATACCAACATTAATTCCTCTAAGGATTTCCCCTCGCAATCTTGCTGGGATTCTTCCGGAGAGTCTTCATAGGATGCTTCTAGAAATGCCTTTGATGATTCTTCCAGGGTTTTCTAAAGACTCGTTCAGGATTTCTTCCAGAGATTTCATCCATGGATTACTCTAGAAAATTTTCATGAAATTGCTTCCAGCTAAAGGAATCCCAATAGAAATATCTAAAGGCATCCCTAAACTAATTTCGGGAGAGATAGCAAATCTCTAGTGAAATCCCATCAGGAATGCCTGGACTAATCCTAAAAGAAGTTCCTAGAATATATACCAGAAAAAATGCCTAGAGAAACCCCTGGAGGAATCGGTAGAGGTATTCTGAAGAAATCCATGGAGGAGTCCCTCAAAGGAATCGCAGATATTTTTCGAGAAATTCTAGAAAGACTGCCCGAAAGAATCCAGCAAGAATGCCAGGAGGAATCCCACGAGGCATTTCACGAGCAATATCTAGATTCTAGAAGATATCATGGAGGTACACCAGTTGGAACTGCTGGAGGAGTGCTAGGAGGAATTGCTGGAAGAACCGCTGGAGGTACTACTTGAGGACTCCCAACTGGAATTTCTGAGGTAGGGCAAAACGAGTTCCTGGAAGAATCCCATGAGAAATTTTTCGAGCAATCCGGCATCCTCACATAATGTCTCGCCCATCGTATCCTTCTAGTGTTTGCCACCTTTCGGATGCTAGATTCGCCGTAGAGTGCAGCAAGCTCGTGGTTCATTCTTTGCCGCCACATACCGTTCTCCTGCACACCGACAAAGATGGTCTCAAACACCCGCCACTCGAAGACCTCGAGTTCTAGCTGGAAACTCAAGATCGAGCTATTGCTGATTCGTGAGGATCTCTGGGAGTACGTGGCCGGAACCTACCCAGGAGAAACGCAAACGAACGAAGCCGTAGTAGCAGCATGGAAGAAGGGATATCAGAAGGCCAAAGCTACAATTGGTGTTCTGGTCAACGAAACGACAAGCAACAGAAGCTGATTCAAGACCCCACCATGTTTCAAAAGAAGCCTGGAAGAGCCTCAAAAGAAACTTAGAACGTACACTCTCACGTCGAAGGTTTTCATCCTCAAGAAATTGTGCGATATGCGTTACATACACTGATAGTGAGGACATCGAGAACTACATCACGAAAATGCAAGATCTCTTCGAGCTCCTGACGAAATTCCTGGGGATCTCCTGGAGCAATTCTCAAACTCCTTAAGGAATTGCTGTGGAGATCTTAAGAACTATTCTGCAAATTTTAGGGGAATTTCAGAGAGATTCTTAAAAACATCTAAGGATCTCTTGCACGAATTCTCAAGAAACTCTTGGATGAATTTCCGGAGAAATCCTGGAGTAATGCCTGAGAAACTCCTAGTGGTAAATATTCCCAGGGAACTCCTGGAGAAGTTCTAAAAAATCCTGGAGATAATCTAGAGGAACTTCTGGAAGTATACTACACTAAGGTACTTATGGATGAATTCCTGAAGATCTCCTGAACAAAAATCAGAGGAACTTCTAGAGGAGGAATTCCTGAGAAACTCCTTGAGGAATTTCTGGAAAACTTCTGCAGAAACATCCTAGGAAATTCCGGGCATTTCCTGGAGGAATTCCGCGGAACTCCTGGAAGATTTTCCGGGGAGCTCTGGAGGATTTTTTTGTGTGAAACCTGTGCAAATATTTCTGGGGAACTACTGGAGGAATTTCCGGGATAATCTTGATGGAATTCCCAGGGAATTCTGAAGAGATTCATGCATTTTGGAGTACTTCCTAGTGAAACTTTAAAGGAGTTCTCGGTGAACTCCTGAAGCAAATTTCGTAAAACCCCTGGAGGGAATATTACGATCATTTATGGAAGAGTATCTGTAAAGGGATTCTTGGGAATTTAACTCTCCAGGACGCGCACCGTTGTAAGAAGTATAACGCTACCTAAAAACCTCGCTTGTGATATATAAGGATCGAGCAGGCACGCGTCTTGAATGGTAAAGAAACGTAGAGTTCTTGGGTGTATTCATGCGGAAGCCATGGAGGTATTTCCGGGAAATTCCTAGAGGAATTTCCAGGGCTCCTGTAGAAACTTCATAAAAACTCCTTAAGAAGTTTCCAGTAGATCTTCTGAAGAATTTTTTGGTGAAACTTCTAGAGCAATTCCCAATGAAAATTCTGGAGAAATTTCTGGTGGAACTTGAGAATGAGGAATAGTTGCCGATGGAACTCCTTCAGCAATTCCCGGAGAACTTCTAAAGGGGTTTCAGGTGGAACTCCTGAAGGAATTCTCGGAGTGTTTCTTAGAAAATTCCTAGAGGAATACGTAGTGGAACTACAAGAGGAGTTCCTGGAATAACCTCTAATGGAACTCCTAGAAAAAATCCCAGTTGAACTCCTAAAAAAAATCTCGAAGAAAGCTCCCAGCATTTCAATAGGAATTTCTAGAAGAATTTCCGGTGGAATTTTAAGAGGAATTCTCACAGAAACTCCTAGGGGTATTCCCGCGAGGAATTCCTTAAGGAACTCCCATAGAAATTTTAGGAGGAACCTCCCGCAATTCCTAGAAGAACTCCTAGAGGAATTGTTATAAGCAAAGCTTTGTCATGCATATGAGATACATAGGGACCGTAACAAGTTCCATTAGACAAAACGACGCTTTTCAGAATGATACACGTTTCGGAATGATCCAATTAAGGAGCACAATTGCAATAGGTATTTTAACAAAGAAAAATTTCAGGATACCTTTGAAAGTTTCTTCTGGCATACCTTAACCCTCTAATACCCAACCCCGCCTTTAGACGGGGTATAGTTTTTTTTTTTTTTTTTTTTTTTTTTTTTTTTTTTTTTTTTTTTTTTTTTTTTTTTTTTTTTTTGAAAGGTTCCTAGCGGCACGCCGAGGGACGTAGAAACCTCTCCCATCACTGTGTGCACAATCGTCTCGCGTCTATATGGAAGAGCACGATGCGTTTGCGCGGACAACGACAGTTCACTAGGCCTTTGGATAGGATAGAGAACGTATTCCTTCAGAAGCAGTTCACCAGCCGTGCACGGACATGTCGTCCAGTAAGACACTGTTGCGTACTGATTCAGAAGATTACGGTAGAAGGTGTGAAAGTTTCGGTTTATTGTCATTTGGTCGATTTTGTATTTGTGTTTTTTGTCATGTCTAGGTTTAAATAATGTTATTGTTCAAATTTATGGTCTGCCATATAGTTCAGTAATCTTTGGTGTGCCTATAATCTGTTAGATGGTCGATGTATTTCTTATGTCCATTTTTGTTGATCTCTGTTTTAGTAATGTTTTTTTTATCTTTGCAAGTTGTATTTCGTCCACATCCCTAGCACTATCAGAAAGGTCCAAATAGGTCAAAATTAAAGAAAACCTTCCATACAGCCGAAAAATGTAAAAAAAAATCTAATTTGTCATAAATAGTCTACGTTAGTCAAAGTCGAAGTAGTCAGTTTTTGTCGATTTCGTCTTGATCACACGTTAGCTTCGAATCTATAAGCATGCACTATTAAATGCTGCACTTCCCACTATTAGTTTTTTAGTTATTTTGAATTGATATCGCAAGAAAATATCATTAAGCACTAGGCATGAAACATATTAGGGTTTACTCACAAAACTATCAGATATAAAAATAATTAAAGAGAAAATTAAATCACGAAAGCACATCAGATGTTGAGACCTATGTATTAGCAAATTGAATACACGAGATACTACTAATTCTTTCATATTTGAATTGATTTTTTTTAGTGTATTTGTTAAAATTAACCAAATAGTGGGAAGCCCATGCAACAGTTCAAAGTCTGCTGACTCAAAAAAGATTCCGAGACCCGTCACAAAACACAAATATTTTCATTATGATTCACAACGACTCTCGGTACCCTCCTAGACTCAATCGACCGGAACTGTTTCCTGGGTATAGAAACTACTAGGCCCCAGCAGGTTCCTCCTGTATATCGAGCATTTCTGATAAATCAGCCATACTCCATCTGTAGCAGCCGGTTCGCAATGAACCGTTGGAGGCGCATTAAAGTGTTAAAGGTGATATTTTCATTACAAGAATTACAATTAACATCCTTCACTTTAATACCGTCAAACCCTGTGATCTTGGCCAGGGGCCTTTAGACGGGGTATAGTTTGAGCATTTTTGTAATTTTTGTTTCGTGGAAAATCAATTTTTTCATATTTTTGGCTGATATTTAGGACTGTTTTGTATATCTCAAAATGGTTTTAGGTGTATTTTAAAGCGTATTTACATTTTTTTAAAATCAATGAAAAATTGATGTTTTAGTCACCTTCTAGAAGTCATTGTTTATTTCGCATTGAATCGCTACAATTAACATGTTTTAAATTTTTCCCAAATCATTCTATCCTAGTTTTATAGTTTAAGGGATTTGAATACACTCTAAAATTATTTTCCTTAAAATTACACGGGAAATAAAATTTCCTATGGAAAAAATTAAAATAAAAATACTTCAACAATTATCATAAAATCTCAAAATGTTTTCATCTCAAAAAAATCGTACCCCAGATAGGCTTCCGGGAAAAATATAAAACTGTAGGGATGTTCAAAAATAAAAATTAGAAAAATCAAAAACTGAAATTCACGAAATCGAGAATTAAAAAGAATCATCTTCCAAAACATGTTTAAATCGATTTTAGATGACGAAAAATGATATTTAGATCAAAATCAAAAATTTGGGTATTAGAGGGTTAAGGAAGAAATGCATTTTCTATGCAATCTGTCCTCCAGAACTACGACTCCTCTAAGAGTGTTCCTGAGATTCATTTATGTTATCTCGTACCATTTCGCTTGGCTATCTCTTGGAATTCAATGAGAATTTATCGAAGAAAGAGTTTTTCATCTCAGGAATTTCTGCAGAAGTTTGTTCCAACCCAGATGTTCCTTTTTAAAATTATTTCTGGAGCTTCTACGGAGATTCCTTCACGAGTTCCAACAAGAAATCGAAACTCATTATGGGTTTTAACCAAATGATCCTCTTGGAATTCCTACAATAGTTGCTTTTGAGATTCACCTAGATGTTACCTCTGAAATTTCTCCACAAGTTGTCCCGAGATTTTCTTCAAAATCAGTGGCGTCGCGTAACCTCACTTTTTACCTGTGCACCGACCCTAAAACTTGCAATTGCAGGGGATTTATGATCAAAATCTAAATAGAGATGAGTGAAAGCAGTCATTTTCGTCATTTTCTAATTGTTACAAGCAAATTTGTTTAAATAATTCAAGCATTTATACTTGGTGCACAGGTAAAAAGTGAGGTTACGCAACGCCACTGTTCAAAATGTTTCTCTTCAAAAGTTCTTCCAAGATTCTTTTTTGCAATCCCTTCTTCAATTCTCCAGGAGTTTCTTCATGGGTTCCGGCAGAATTTCTTCGTGACATTTCATCAAGTTTTTATATTATTTCAAAGAGGAGATATTTTTAAACGTCATGATGCAGAATAAGATGTTTTACAATAATCGTTTTTTGTTAAATTTGTGGTCAAACTTATGTGATGAAACTACTAATAAATGACTCTGAAAAAATTTCTCCTTCGCAATGTTCCACACAAGCACCTAACCATAAATTTTCTTATAAGTAGTTAGCTGTAGGTATTATCTGGTTGATGCAACGAAAAAAGTGGGCTGTCAATGCACTTTTTATTTAAAAATTCAATATTTTCGACCCTATGTCTAAATATTAAGAATGGGGGTGAGATTGGGTCAAGCAAGTTATCGACTGCACATAACCTTAACTATAAATTCAACTTGTTATCCAGTCCCCATTTGACTTTAAAGTGGTGCCATGTTTACCGTATCTTCATAAAAGCACGTCGAAGAAGCGTCAAGCGAGTGTGTTCATACGTTTAGTGACTTAAATCATTTATAAAAATACACCCATGCGTTTGGACAGCTCCTCTTATTATCATCTAGCCTTTAGTGTACTGCATATTCGTTTAAATGTTATTGCGAGAGAGGGTCTAATAATGTGAAATGTTGTATAACATAATATTTGAACGACCCTCTATCTTGAGAGGCCAATGATCATGTACATAAGAGTTTTTAACGGAGGGCTTGGTTAAACATTTCTTATGCAGTATACTAAAAATATCATTTTTTTTCAATCAATCTTTCAATGCGTCCCTCCCTCATTGTAAGCTTCTTCCCTCCTCACTTGGAGGTTGAAACTTTAAATGAGGATGACTATGGTGGCTAAAAATGACAATACAACTTGGATACAACATACGAACGTTATTTTATCAAATTTCAACCATTTTTTCGGTTGTATTAGCCCTTTTAGGTGGATTTATCATCTTTTAAAATTACCTAAATTTTTATTCGTCATGGTTACATTGTATTTTAAATAGATTTACTAGATATGATCAATAAAACTAACTTATATTCTTAGATAGGTGACTTCGAATACTTTGACCCATTCTCACCCCCTCTAAGGGGTGAGATTGGGTCAATTTTCAATCATTTGTAGTTTAGTAAGTAATTCATATAATGTGATACTTTCTTGCTAAACTTTCATTACCACATAGAAGAGTATACATACCAAATAAAAAGTTATTCCGACTTCAATTGCATTTGTTATTTAACAAACAATTTTTGAGTATCCTTTTTTGACCCATTCTCACCCCCAACGACGGTACTTATTCCTGGGAATGCTCCAAAGGTTCCTTCTGAAAATCCTCCAGAAGTTCATTGTGAAAGCCATCCAGGAGTACGTTTTGCAAGTCTTTTAGCTTCAAAATTCTCCAGAAATTTATTCTGAGCCCTCTTGGTATTCCTTATGGAAATCTCCCAGGGATTATTTCTGGAAATCTTCCAGTAGTTTCTTCTGAAAATATAAGAATTCATCAGAGTTCCTTCAGAGAATCTTGCAGGATTTGTTGAAATTCTTTCGGGAATTTTTTTTAGCAATCCTCCTGAAGCTCTTCTGGGAATCTACTAGAAGTTCCTTCAGAGATTCCGCAAGGAATTTTCGAAGAAATTCCTAGATCAAATTCCTGGATCCAACTCGTAAACATAACTAAACTACTATACTAATCTCCTGTAGGAATCCCTAAAGATGCTTCTGATAGATTTCCTGAAGAAATCCAAAAAAGAAACTTGGATGAATCTCCACTAGGATTTCCTAAAGGAATCTGATGGCACCACTGCGCTCGACACTGGATTAGCTACGGAAAAGTGACAGACCTTCTGACAGATTCTTTGACAGGTGGAAGCAGATGATGAAGACAAATGGAAAGAAAACGAAAAGGCTACTTGGAGTAAATTTGATAGCGTGTCAAGTTTGTTATCCCTAAATTTAATTCTTTTCTTTATTATAATAATTAGTTCCTACAATTTGTGAGTAATCCTTTTCTTAATACATACTAGACTCTTGTGTCACTAATGATATGAATTTATATGAATCCTCAGGTTGTAGTCGCTTATTGAAGTTATTGTTCGGATTTGGAAGTGCGAAGAGAAACCATCAATGTGAGTTGGAAACATTCTAAAATTTATTGAATATTTGTTGCTAATGATAAATAAATCTACATTATTTCAGTTTTGAGCTACACCCAATAAAACTGGTTTGCTACAAAAAGGTTTTACTTTTACCCGTCCGAACAGAATCCTAAACGGCATTTTTGGAGTAACAAGCAGATGGAATTCCTAAATTAAAATCCAGGATAAAATTTCTGGAGAAATCTCCAGAAGCAATTTCCTGGAGGAACATTTTATTTGGTAGAGAAAATCGAGTCGGCACCAGCCCTGTTCAATACACTCGAACAGCTACGTGCACGACGACTGCGGTGAGGATAGGGATGGATGAATGTTGCTGCGGCCATCAGCAATGGGGTCTCTCCGTTCGGGATGTTTTTTATATCTTATTCGTGCGTTTTTTTTTCTTTTCTCGGACCCACAATTTGGGAGGAAATATTTGGGCTCTTCTCTGCCTGGCTGGGCTGATGCTACTCGCGATGTTGAGTCAGAGACTCGTCGGAGTGTCTCAACATTTACATCATCGCATCGGCACGACGGCCGAGTACGACGAAAACAAATATGTAGCGGCGCATCATTGTTCGTTTTGGGTTGTTGTTGAGTTGGTTCGTTTGAAACGGATTCTCTCGAGCGGTCGTTGGTCCGAACGACGACAACAGACAAAATACGAACCGCAAGCGTACCTATGTGTATGCTGGCTGGGGTTGCTGCAAGTGTGATCTCAACGACGACCAGCAGCAATGGCTAACGACAGGGGGTTGATGGGTTCGATGGGGGATCCCGCACGGCGGAACCCTTCTGCCAACCAACAACGGGGGATTGTGTGTGCTGCGATGATGACGATGGATGATGAGCCTTGTGTTTGCTTATGGCTAGTGCGCGACCAGCTCCTCTGTGATTGCCTCCGATGGCGATGGGGGAATTTCAAGGTTGAACGGTGGTCGGAGGTCGATCGCATCTCGCATACTGGAGAGATGACGTCGCCATGGTTTAATTACTTCTTTATCTTCTTTACGTAACGTCAGAACTGGAATAAAGCCAGCTTCTCAGCTTGCGTTGTTTCGCATCACATTCAAGACGTCCGTGTACTTAGACTGTTCGATCTTGATGACGAGCGCATCGCCTTTCTCGCGCTTGGCACCTACTCTTTTACGCCTTGGTTTGACGTCCCTGACTTCCTCGACGTGCGGCTTTTTCTTCTTTTTTTTCCGCTCGAGCTTCGTCCAAGGGGGGTCCTTCGCTTGGTTCGCCCTATTCTTTTGTTGCTGAGGACCTAACAACATTTCCAGCTTTCTGGACGCCTGGCTGGGGTCCACCTTGCCGGTATTACTGACGACCTTCGGGGTTGGTATTCTCCTGGCCTTGCGGGCACCGCCAGACAGCTCCTCCTCTGACTGCTGCCTAAGCCTGACTAAGCCTCTGCGAGTGCTTATCACGAGCAGTCATATCCGCCACACCTTTTGGACTTCCTGCGAAAGTGAAGGCCTCCGTCTGGGTAGACTTCGTAACCTTTACTTTCACCGGTTCTGCCGCTACTGCAGTCTTCACGAGTTTCACGTGATCCTGCTTGGCATCGTCCATCGACTTACGAAGTCGCAATAGGGCCGTTTCCAGGTCCTTACTAATGTTGGACATCGTGGACGCGAAGTCGATGATCTTGCCAAGCTGCTGCTCAGTCACCTCGATTGCGGGACGTCCTTCTCTTTTTTGGTTGATGGCCCTCAACAACCACGCTCCGTCCAGTATCTCCACCGGATGGCTTGCCGGGGAGCGGATCGGAGCTCCCACGCTGGAGCTGCGTGCGCAGCTTCCCGCTCCTACCACTTCTTGCGAAGGGATTAGTCTCGCCACTACAACTATCTCCTGATGTTTGTTTTTGATTTTGATTAGACTTCATTCTTAAATCCCACGAGTTGCACGAGAAAAAAAGTCCACCACGCCAGAGCCCTGCATTAACGCGATAAGGGACGAAATACTGTGGGGGGTGCCCATGTACGCGTCTGACAGTATCGCTTCAAGCAGAGCTTCCAACAACTCCAAGCGCAGTATGGAGATTCCTGGAGGAATCTTGAAACAAATCCCAGACGTTCTGGGAATTCCATATAACTGTTGAAAGACCTCACGGAAGGAATCTCTGGATGATTTCTGGAAGAAGTTCCTGTAAGAGTTCCGTAAGGATTCCTCGGAAGAATCCCGGAAAGAACTCCTGGAGGAATCCCAGATAAAAGCTCTTCAGCAATCTCAGAAGAAACTCTTAGAGGAATCCCACTAGCGTCATAAATTAGCACTTTTTAAAGCGCGCGAAACCACATTTCGAATTCAATTACACTATCTATGGAAAGACGATTTCGCTAAGTCCGAATCGTAAACAACAAGGCCAGGAAACGTCGCAGCTATCTGAACCTGGAAAATCTCTAGAATTCTTAAACTTATCCGTAAATCAATACTCGACCTACCTTTCTCTTGTATCGAACAATGGCCTCCTGTTCCAGTTTCCTCACGGTCGTCCCCGGAGGGCACGGAACCACGAACCGTGCTGGTCCGAAACACACCGTAACCTTCATGTTTGTGGTCGCTGCTCCTGGTCCCTCGACGCTGATTTCTTAAGTTTCGCTCTTCCGTGGTTCACTGGCACCGAAATCTGGTGCCTTTGCCCTCTTCCTACTGCGGAAATCCAATCTCTTCGCAAATCAAATAAAGCAAGGAATCACTACTCACTGCTCAACATTCTCATTAATCACGGTGACCACACAAAACGTAACTTCAACTTGCGGATAATAACTGCTGGCCAACAATAACATCTAATGGCTCATCATCGCTGTTGCTTCATTATCGAATCACTCACTGAATATCGGAAACAAATTGAATGAAAAACACAAAATTGCACTGACTGTTGAAGCCACTCAAGACGGCGGTTGACATTTCGCTTCTAGCACCTGCCCTCGCGATTGTTGATTACTGCGTTGCCATAACAATCGATGTTTGAATTGCGCACTGACTGCTACGATTATTTTGCCCCTTTTACCGAATCAATCATTCTAGAAACCCAGTAAAAGCCAAACAAAAAACTTCCGAGTTCAATCTTCACTGTTTTCAGCAGACCAGCACATCCACCAGGTCGGTTCTAATCCGATTTGTTGCAGTCGCTGTTCACGCACACTCACACAATCATCCTTCTCACCAGGTAAACTTTTAGGCTTCTAGCCCCTCAACCGCACCCGGCTTAGAATTTTCAAATATTTTTACTCGGGGCGCCACGCATCCGACGAAGGGATGCAATGACGCTGATAATTGCAACAGCAACACGCACACACTCAAACATTCTCGTCGCTGATCCTCGCGAGAACACACGAAAAACCACCTGCCGCCCGTTGCTTGTGCTTGCTTGGTGCTGTGCTGAGCTGATCGCAAAAGCAATGATCACTCTTGGAAAATTCCTCACTTGCGACTTTGTTTGCACGCACTTCCCCGATTCACTTCACTATTTCACTAACTACGACGGTCTATTTTCCGCGGATTCCACTAAATTTTTCAACTTAAAACCGACGCGCAACCGGATTACATTTTACATTCTGTGGCTGAATCGGCCAATATTTTTTTGATGAACGCAGGAAAGTAAGGAGAGAAGGAACGACCCCAGCACCACAACAGACACGAGAAAACACACGGACACGTCCTTCAACGGCGAGCTCACAAAACGGACTGATTCGAAAAACGTTCGTCGTCTCGTCGCCTCGCGGCGGCCGCCGCGTTTTCGACGTTTCGAACGTTTAGCGGCTCGCAACGGTTGAAAACAAACGAACGGTTCCAGCAACGGAAAGCGTTCAAAACAAACCGCGCGGTGCGGGTGACGAAATGCATCGATTTGGCGGTTGCAAACGCTAGTGGGTTCGGGTTCCCGGGAAAATTTTGTCCTGGCTCATTGTTTCATTCAATGAGAGTCTAATTAAGGTGTGGAAGAAGATACTTCGTGTGCGTGCGATCCGTGTTTGGTCACATCTCACTATTACAAGCATTACAAGCGAGCTCCCATAAAGCGGGAGCCAGCCACAATGCTGCGTCGACTTCGACTTCAACTTCAATTGACAGCTCGGTTTGAAGCAATGGCACAAGCCACAATGATGCGTTGCGTGACGTCATTGTACTAAAAAAGCTGAAGTCGTTCTAAACTTTGGAAATTTTCAAAGTTGACGCACTGCAACGCAGCGTCCAGCATCAAAGCCAGTGTGGGGGAGCAATGTTTGCCTTTCTTTTTTGAAGAACAACTATAGGCATTTCATAAAATAATTTAAATGCAGCACATTTTGTGAAATTTTAATGGCATCGCCAAGGTGGGAAATTGTATTACAAGCAAGGTGCAGGCTGTTTAAGCCGATTACCGGTCTGTACATTTCCTCCCTTCGTACCTGCGCGTTTATGTCGCCGACAACGATTTTCACGTCACGCGGCGAGCAACCATCGTATGTTTGCACTAACTGCACGTAGAACGCTTCTTTCTCGTCATCAGGTCTCCCTTCGTGTGGGCAGTGGACGTTGATGATGCTGTAGTTGAAGAAACGGCCCTTAACTCTCAACATGCACATCCTTGCGTTGATCGGCTGCCACCCGAGATCACACGTTGTCGCATCTTGCCCAATACTATAAATCCTGTTCCCAGTTCATTGGTGGTGCCACAGATTTGGTAGAAGGTAGCCGCTCGATGCCCGCTTTTCCACACTTTCTATCCAGTCTAACAAAGTTCCTGCAACGCCACGATGTCGTAGTTGCAGGGATGTAGTTCGTCGTAAATTATCCTGTCACATCCTGCGAAACCTAGTGACTTGCAATTCCATGTTCTAAGTTTCCAATAGTAGTCTTTATTTCGTCGCGTGGGTCTTTGCCGATTGTATCGAGTCGTATTTTCTCCTATGTTATTCGCAATGGGGATTTTTACGGGTGGCTTATTGGGCCTACTACACCAACACTCCTGTCTCGCCGGAGGACCATCGTGCCAGTTCTGTTTAACATCCCAACCAACACTAGGACGATCACGCTGATGGAGTTACCACCTTGGATCTAGCTGGGCGTGATGTAGCATTTCTTACTCAGCCGCTGGATGCCAGAACAGACGCTGTTTGAGCCGCACCTCCTTGGTAAACAGACGCTCGGGTCGTACCTCCTCAATCTAGCTGAAGTCAGAAGGACAACAGTGCCCAGGGTGCACTTCCAGCTAAGCACACAACTCTTAGCTGGCGGTCTTTGTCATCGCTTGATCCGTGGAAGCATGAGGATAGGAACTTGTGAGAACCAGAGCTATGTTGGACGTTCTTCTTATGGACTCACCTGGTTCGATGCCCTGCTGGAATAAGACCGCTGCAGTCCAAATGGGTATTCTGTACGAAGCATGACAAGAACGGTAATACGATTAGGCATAAAGCGAGGCTCGTTGTCAAGGGCTATCTTCAGAAACCTGGAGTGGATTTTCAAGATACGTATGCACCAGTGACGAAGCTAACTACCATTAGAACTGTGCTAGCAGTTCAGAATAAATGCTGCTTCCATCAAATGGACGTGAAAACCGCCTTTCTTCATGGCGAGTTGCAAGAATCGATCTTCATGACTGTTCCGAAGGGCGGGAAGGTTAAACCTGGTGACGTGTGTCAGCTGCAGAAAACCCTTTATGGCCTTAAGCAATCCCCCCGTTGCTGGAACGAGAAAGTTCAACAGTGTCATGGTGAAACTCGGATTCCAGAGATTGAAGCACGATTATTGTCTCTACGTTCAGAAAGGAAGAACCGATGAAGAAACTATCTATTTGGTGCTGTATGTTGATGACCTCCTTATCGCTGGACCCAAATTACGCATAATCGAGGATTTGAAGAACAAGCTGACTCAGGAATTCAAGATGACGAATAGCGGTGGAGTGAATCACTTCCTTGGAATGAAAATTCAATACGATCACTCGAGTGGAAGAATGCTTCTGTCTCAGAGCACTGCCATTGAGAAAATTCTGGAGAAGTTTCGGATGAAGGAAAGCAACTCAATTCGAAGTCCAATGGAAAGAGGCCTACAACTGAAACGGAATACTACTGAAGAAATCCAGCAACCTTACCGGCAATTACTGGACCTCTGCTTCTCGGTTGGATACCTTGGAAGATTTCAGCAGCAGCCTGGAGAACGACACTCAACAGCACTGAAACGGGTGGTGCGATACTTGAAGGGATCACAACAATTGACGATGAAGTTCGAGAGACATGAAAGCCACCAGCCACTGACTGGATTTACCGACGCAGATTGGGCCGGTGATCAAGAAGACCGTAAATTGGTAAGTGGCTTCATATTCAAAGTTTACTGTAATTATGAGAAAACCATCTCAGCAAACTTTGAAACCAGGAAAAAATGTCCAGCTGTCAAAACGTAAAAATCGCTTCGCAAGAATTTGTCTTTTTTTACATTTCCATTGCCCTTTTACATTATTTTCTTCATATTTTAGGTTCAAAAACGAAAATCAACATTACGGACTGTTGTCTTTATTAATTTGGTGATATGAATTAGTCAATCGGTCATCATATGGAGACTACGTCGTAGCAGCATTATACTTGATCCCCACGAGAGGCTTGTGAATACATAACTCCCACAAGAGCCTTTGTTTGACCAACCTCAGATGTTGCTTTAATTTTAATAATTAAATCGTCTTGATCTCAGAAACGATGGTCGGGATTTTGAGTTTGGAGAACATTTATTCCTAATGACAATCAAGTCAAAACTCCGAAATACACTATCATTTCAACATCAGGTCTATGGTTCACCTCGAAGGACTACCATCTGTTCTATCTGAACAGGTCTTTACCCGTTACCCCTACCACCCTTTAGAATCATAGTAAAAGTTTGGTAACTCCACATTTGTCCTACAAAACTTTTCGAGAATTACCTATTACGTATTTCGTACTAAAAGTTCAACGTATGAGGACTTAAGTTTCGCCAGTTTTGTTCTCTTTGTCATGTGGGTTATGGGGGTCAATTAAACATAAAAACATCCCCAACTAAACTGAATTATACGGCTTAGTTACAGAAAATTTGGCCGATAAAATCCCTCATGAGGAACTACCAAAAATACTCAAGTTCTTTCCTCCCGATTAGTACGCTCTAGGACTAAGGTATTTAACCAGACTGTCGTGACATGAGAACAGAAGATTTGGGCAATTCCATAAAAGAAAGTGATGGTTTTGGCAGTTTCTTATTAACGAGGAGGAATCTATGGACATCATGCTGTAGATATATGCATATATGCTTCGAATAAACCTAAAACATAAAATAAATAATTTCAATTAAGATGTCCAAAATATAAATAACCAGAAAAACATGCGAAAGCGATTTTCATGACAATGGTCATTTTTCCTTGGATTCAATGTTTGCTGAGTTAAGTTTAGCATGTTTTCAGTTCAGTGCATCTGCCATTCTGACAAGCGTGGAAAGCTGGTCCTCGGCACCTTAGCACCTCGGCACACTAGGGCACACCAGGGCATACTGGTTGGCACATTAAAAAACGTTGGCACAAATGAAGTGTGTAGAGTGACTACCCCTTGCACTCGGTACAAATCTTGGTACAAATTGCGATTAAAATCATCGTCACGAAAATGCGATCGCCCAATGCTAAATACGTCTACCCCTTGTCTACCCCCGTTGGTTTGAACGATACCTCATGTAAACGTACTTTGCCTAAAATACTTCAAGTTTTTACGTCTATTTCAGACATACTAGCCGACTGGTATAGCCGGAAAAGGGCAATAAAATCATTGTCATACATGAGCTGCGTTCTCTCTAGCGCAGTTGGACGGCCGTGCGTCCGTCCGCGTTGAGCGCTCAACGCATACTGAGTTTGCACCGATCATATGGTTGGTGACGAAGTATGTGTCAGTCGAGCTTCAATATCAACATTCTTAAAACAATACGCGCACACTTGTTGTTGGTAGGCCGCGAGAGTGCGGGAGATTGGCATCTAAGAGCCGAAAGAGAGATAAAGTTGTGAAAGACGGACCCGGTTTAGGGTGGTGCTTCGAATCCAGTTTGACTTTCTATTCTGCAGAGTTGTAACTTGTTCTGTAGCTTAGTTGGTTAAAGCGCCGGACTAGCGATAACGGAGTCGTGGGTTCGAATCCCACCAAAACAAGTGGTAATTTTTTCACAAATTTATCTCTCAATTTGCCAATTAAACGTACTTTGCCTAAAATACTTCAAGTTTTTACGTCCAACGGAGTTCGTTTTTTAATTTGAACTTCTAGTAACTCTGTTGACATCGAAAAACACACTGATGGTAATAATTTTTGCTGTTTTGTTTTGATCATGCGTTCCGTTTCACCCCGTTCCATGAGCAGAATGCAAGGGGAATGACATATCCTTTTCTAACCGGAATATCCGCATTTATCCGTTTCTAACCGTCGCTAACCGTTGCTAAGCGAGCTGCTAAGTGAGCAGCGGTTAGACACGGTTAGCGACGGTTAGAAACGGATAAATGCGGATATTCCGGTTAGAAAAGGATATGTCATTCCCCTTGGCAGAATGACGTTTGAACCAGTTTTAGTTTGAACGATGTGTAGATTAGAGGGGGTCAAATTAAAAAGTGTTCAGATTAGATGAGGTCAAACCAACGGGAGTAGGGGAGGTTCATTTATTACGTCCAACGTTTTTCTGGATTTCTAGACCCCCCCTCCCCCTCTGTCATGCTATTTTCCTATACCTTATACACGTACTGTCACATTTTTCTAGACCCCCCCCCCTCCCCCAAATCTTGGACGTAATTTTTGAACGTCCCTTAGACGGTACACTGTGTTTCGCAAACCGTCAAGTAGGTGGCGGTACTGAGCATACGTCAAACAGGAGCAAAAACGATGCGAGCGCTATGATTGGGTGATTTTCGTACTACAGATTAATTTGAATTAAGCGCAGTTTCGAGTTCAAAGAAACTTCTTGAGCGATTCCTGGCAGAAATTTTCTACCACAGACAAACAGACGTAGCACCACCGACGAACCGACATGCCAGCTAGTGCAAAGGTTCATGAAATTCTCGTCCGAAATTTTAAAATAAAAACCGTTGAAAACTAGCGCCATCTGTTGATTTTGGTTCAGAACTATTTTAGCCGAAATATTTCGAACACTCTTAAATAACGCAACCCATAGGTGTGCTGGAATGAACAGATTCTTCAAACATTGGATAATGCTGTTTATTTTATAATATGTAATTACCAAAAGTTCTCATGATAAACTAAGAAAAGATAGATTCACGAACTATGTTCAAAACAAATTTTTTTAGGAGCGTAAAAGACTCAATAACACTAGTTTACAGCATTTTTGAACTCGGTAAGCTGATGATCATTTTTGGTGTAGAATCATGCCCTGAGTTCGAAAACGCGAAAGAAAAAAATTACAGTAGAGCGGAAATTTTTTCGACTTTCCATACAAGGTTGATGATTTGAAATCGATTTTTGTTCTATTTTTAAGCAAAGTCGCTCACTTCAAACATCTCATTCTCCGTAATCAATGCTCCGATTGAGCTGAAATTTTTACTGTAACTCGCCTACATATGATATGTCAAATAAACGTCGAAAGAGAATTTTTAAGTTGTTTTTTTCTTACATTTCTTCAAAAAAATTTGGGAATTTTGCTAATATTTAAGGAGATCGTCCCTAAAACTCGCCAATATCTTGAATTTCATCAATCTGACGCAAAACCTGTATTCGGATGATCGAATAGTATTGTATTCAGCTTTTAATTTATGGAAAAAGATTTAAAATTGGTTGAACAAAACGCAATATATTTGAATTTTGATAAATTATATATTTTGAAAAGTTGCAAAACTCGATATTGAG
This sequence comes from Aedes albopictus, assembly GCF_035046485.1. Lineage (NCBI taxonomy): Eukaryota > Metazoa > Arthropoda > Insecta > Diptera > Culicidae > Aedes > Aedes albopictus. Next base: position 17,109,053 of record NC_085136.1, read on the forward strand.
CTAAAACTCGAAAACTGTTCTACTTCAAAATTTTTGAAGGTCGGTTTCGAAATCAGCACTAAATTGTGCTTCAAAAATTTTGGTCGTTGACAGAAGTTCACGACTTTCGTTTTATTTTGTAAACTTGTGTAATCTTACAGAATTTCATACTTTGATTGGTTTAAACGTAGAGTGTTTGTTTGTATTCCGCGGCGTCGCCGTCGTCGGTGGTCATGCCTTCGTCATACTGCAGCCACTCTGCTGATTTTACCAGAACACAATTTCATATCTTAATTTTTAGAAAGCACAATTTATTAATAGGCCTAATTCATATAAGTCCTATTGACTTCTGGGAGATTTTCTTTTTTCACATAAAAGTTGAAACAGCAGTCAGCCCAGTCAGCGTCACTAAAACGGCAGCAGGAGCAGCATCATCGTCGCGACGCTTGCATAATCCGATGGGAATGTACCGTGCAGATGGTAACAGCCACCACTGTTTGGATTTATTTTCAGGCTGGAACATTTAATATAACATTCTTAATTGCTTCCTAAAATTCTTAAGCATCCCGTAATTGCCGTAATACTCCATTCTGAGGCAAAGCAAAGCTACAGATTGACAATACTGGCAATCACGTGTTTTTGTTTACACAGCGTTCGATCGAGACGCCGCGACGCCGGCTGTGTAAATGTCATGACGGGCTAAACGTCACTTTCAATTTGACACTAGCGATCACTGCAATTTGAATTTACCGTGTAATGGTTTCGGTCAAGTCTCGGAATCGAGTGGCACGTCGGTTTAGTCGGTGGTAGCACTTCGAACATTTTTCTATTCAAATCATAGTCGCAACATGTTCGCCCAATGCCAAAAGGCCTGAGTTTGGCCAACCATCAACTAGGTGAAGGTACAGTCGGAACCCGCTCGTTGAGCGACAACCTCCACCCAACCAACGGATTCGACTCGCTAGTTGGGTGAAGTGACAGCATCACAAGGGGCACGCGCATTGTTTTTTAAATCATGTTTAGGTTGGAAGTAAAAAGTAAAATTTTTCAATTTGTTTTACATTTAGAGCAAAGCTGATACGTTTTGCAAGATACATATATGGCCAATGCGATAAATAATTATTTTCACCCATTTTTAGTCGGTGAAGTGAAAATATAGATGTTTATGAAACCACCCGGACCAAAATGCAAGCACAAAACGCTTTCAATGATCGACAAAATAAAAATTGCCGATGTTTTGCATTTGTTTCGAAGTAATTGTACATATTGTTTTATTTTAAAGAAATATGAAATAGAAAATCTTCTTACTGATTATCAGTAAAGTTTAAGAAACCAAAAACTCATTAGCTCGCCCCTCGAAATTACAGATTGGTTGTCATTTTCAGTTTGACATTGAATTATGACATCCAGGTACTTTTTAGTTGGCTGACAGCTCAACTAACGGAGCCCCAACTAAAAAGTCACCCAACTATTAAGCTCCCAACCAGCGGGTCATGACTGTAGTGGGCAAACGTCAAACTCAAACAAAATCGATGCGAGCGCCACGGATGGCTGGTTGGCCAACTATCAAATTTTCAATCTAATCGTTAAATCGATGTACGATGTATATTATCAGAGTGTTACGTCTGTTTATCTGTGTTTCTACGGTGCCGGCCATTTGATTTGTCATTTCTTTTCAACTGCGTACTGCGATGGAAGAAAAACGGTTTCTTGGGCGATGCAGGCAAGGAATTTCCCAAGCATCAAGATAGGCCGAGAAATTCCTTCTGAAGCGTAGTTTCGAGTTCGAAAGGAATCGCTCAAGAAACTTCTTGAGTGATTCCTGACAGAAACTTTCTTCGGTGACCGCCATTTGAACTGTCATTTCTTCGCTACTGCGTACTGCGATCAAAGAAAAACCGGTTTCTTGAGCGATTCAGGCAAGGAATTTCCTAAGCATCAAGATAGGCTGATAAATTCCTTCTGATCTGCAAACAGCGCTTGAACTGCAAACAGCCCTTTAACCGTTAAAAAATGAAACGATGGGAAGTGAGTAGAGTGAGACGTCTATTTGTCTGTTTGCTAAACTACCACACCCCTAAAGAACCCAATTGTGGAAATGACACCGGGTGTAGAATACTGAGACGTAGTCCTACGTCAAAATGAATAAATACTTTCCCGGGAGTTCCATTTTCCCGGGACACGACACCTGTTTACATTTACAAAATCATCAAGCAAAAAATCTAGCAAAACAAGGAAACGTCAACCCAACGCGTGCACGCGCCGTCGCATTTTTTGAACAGTCGTAATTTTTGTGTAATTTGAACTGTTATTTTGTAATTATTATAAGTGTTTCTGCAAAAACCTAAGACACCATAATGGTCAAATCTGCTAAAAAGCTGAAGCGGAAATCCCTGAACGGTTCCCAGTGGGAAGAGGCGGCACTATCAGACGATGAGCCGCCGAAGCGGAAACTCGTCGTTGCACCGCCTGAAAGCGACGAAGACGACGACGAGGAAGATGTCGTGAGCGACCATTCGGAACCTGAGAGCGAGCAAAATTCCGAAGCAAACGATGACTCGGAACCGGAATCGGAAGAATCTGAACCTAAACGCAGCAAAGTAAAACTGGTCACACCGTTGAAAAAGAAGAAAACCGGCATCATCTACATCTCGTCGATTCCGAAGCATATGAACGTGACGATTCTGAGGGAACTGCTCGAACCGTACGGTGATGTGGGGAGGATCTATTTGCAACCGGAGCGGAAAGGTTGGTATATTTTTTTCACGTAATTCGTAGAAACTAATAATGAAATCTTTCAGACGGTGCGATTAAGAAGAAAACGGCCAAAGGAAAGCGTGCCATGCTGCGGTACACCGAGGGTTGGGTGGAATTCAAACGGAAGCGGGTGGCCAAGGCGGTCGTCCAGCACCTCAACACCAAACCGATCAGCGCCAAGAAGAAGTCGGTGTTCTGTGATATCCTGTGGAGCATGAAGTACCTGCCGCGGTTCAAGTGGATCCACCTGAGCGAACGGTTGGCCTACGAGCGAGCCGTGTACAAGCAGAAACTTCGGACGGAGATCGCCCAGGCCCGGAAGGAGGCCAGCTTCTTCCAGAGCCATCTGGATCAGAGCGAGGCGGTGCGGAAAAAGGCGAAGAAGGAAAAGAAGGCGAATAAAGAGTAGGTTCGGATCAAGTAAGTACAAGAACAAGATAATTTTGATCAAGCTTTTGAAGAATGGCCTTGCCTAGCCTTTATTGTCGTTCCCCTCGGGAAGGTTGTACCCCTGTTTGGTGAAGTCGTACAGTTGGCCAATGGTGCTGGCATCCACCACTCCGTCGATCTCCTCCGGTAGCAGGTTGTTCCCGTCGTCGAAGAACACGATATGCTCGTTGCTGCTGTAGATCAGATTGACCCCGTCGTCCTCGATGATGTTCTGCAGCGCGATCTGGTTGGCATCGATTTGGCAGCAGATCTCGTTCAGTATCTCCTCGTTGATTGCCCCGTCGCCAAAGTCCGGAGGTTCCGCCACCATTGCCAATGGTTCCTGTTCCGATGACCGGGACATGTTCTGTATTTCGGCTGCGTGATTCTTCGACAGGTGACTCATCAGGCGAGCACGGATTCCGAAGGCCGCCGTACAAAACTGACATTTGTAGGGCTTTCCCAAGTGCTGGTACATGTGAACCTTCAACTGTTGCTTCTGCCGGAAGGATGCTCCACACAGCTTGCATGATTCCGGTCTTTCATCGGAATGAATCTTCAGATGGTCCTTCAAATGGGAAGAGGAACTAAAAACCTTTTTGCAAATTTCGCACGAATTGACCTTGGGAGTTTCATCCGTTGGGTGATACTTTGCCACATGGGCCGTCAAGAAAGCTCGCTTCAGGAAGGTTTTCGAGCAAACCTAGAACAATATTAACAATTGATGATTCTTATGGAATGATAACAGAACTGATGTTTTACCTCGCACCGGAATCTCCGTCCCAGGTGTATCGAACGGTGCGTCTTCAGCGAATCCTCCTTTCCGAACGTCTTCCCGCAAACGTTGCACGCAAACTGCTTGATCCCCGCGTGCTGAATCAGCTTGTGCTCCGCCAGCGACCCATTCCGGGTGAAACTCTTCTTACAAATGTCGCAATGGTACCGCTTCACGCCCTGATGCACAATCTCCAGATGATCCTTTAGCTGCTTCTTCGTCTTGAACCCCTTCGCGCAGACTTCGCAAAGAAACTCCCGCTCCAGCTTCTCCTCCTTCCCGATCGCATTCCTATGTTTCAACTCGTGATTATACCAGCTGCTTCTGGCCCGGAACCACCGTCCGCAGTACCGGCACTTGTACTTGTTCTCGCTCGAATGGATCTCCTGATGCCTAGCCAGCATCTTCCTGTTCTTGAACACTTTCTTGCACATCTCGCATCGCTGCTCCCCCTCTGCCAGTGGCTTCTTGAACCGTTCCTGCAGGTCACCATCCCCAGCAATCAAATCCTCGGCAAAGTCCTCCTCCAGCCGATCGTTCCGCACGCTCCCGATCGAGCTCTGATCCAGCTGGCAAATGATCTCCGCTATGCTGGCCTTGGTCTGCAGCTCTTCGTACGCCCTGACCGCCTTACTTCGGAACAAATAGAACTGCTTCAACTGTTCCACGCACCGGATGCACACATGGCACGAAATGCCACCCAGCCTAAAATGGGGCGCTTCCTCTTGAATTAGAGGAAGCTGCGTCAATTCGCTGTAAATACTGCCCAGCTGAATGGCCACTTGCGTGCCCATTCCGGAGAGCGATTGTTCGCCGTCTTCGGTTACTGCTGAGGAAGGAACTGGAGCGGGGAGCTCACAGCTGGTGAAGAGATTCATCATTGGTACGCATTCTGCCAGGCAGGTCCGGCAGACCACTTCCGCAGGGTTCATTCGACACGGTGTATGATAATTACAAAACTTTCATATAAATTGTGCTTGAACTCTCCAAAAAATGCTCAGTTATTCAAAGAAAATCCTTCTTCTTCTCTTCTTCTTCTTCTCAATTCTGGTGCTCTTTGCACAGAGCCAAAGAGCGGAAAAATGGCGCAGCGAACTAGCGCTATATTGCCAACGAGTTTTCGTTTATACTCCAATGGAGTTTACTTTCTGGCGAGCACGCCGCGGAACACGACCAAACGTGTTGGTCGCTGCAGTCGTACTGAAAAAAAAGAAAATCCTGAAAATGACTGCTTCAGCAAACTGATGTTGTGGAACCCGCGAAACACAAAATCGTTTTATTTGTAAACATTTCAACGTCAAATTTGCAGAGTCCAACTCTCGAATCCAGTGATGCCAGTCTGCGTACAGTTTCACGGGCGTACATAGAAACAAAAAAAACAGGTGTTGTGTTCCGGGAAATTTTTAAAAGAAAATCCCGGGACCTTTACAAAACCCTTGGAAAAAAAATGGCGCAGCCAGAAACATCGGGCATAGGAAAAATATTTTCGTTTTAATCGCTGAATAGACGAAAACCACGAAAATTTCCTGGGAAAATTAACCCAAATATATTGAATTCTAACGGGCCTTTTCATTTGACGTCTTAAATCGGCTGATTTTTCGGGTTCTACTTCTGTGGAAATGACAAGTCCGTGTTAGTAGCTGTTGTTCAACCGTTGTAAACAAATGCATGCACGGATATGTCATATGAAAAGGCCTCCCTGATAAAAAAATGTCATAAAAATACGATAAATTTTATTGTAACAACACCATTTTTTCGAAAAATATTCACCATTAAACGTATTGTAATTTACTCGGCACACTCACCATCACCCCTATTGTTCTATACCATTCGGCGAATGGTAAATGGCCCTTTACAATAAAAAATTGTGGTCGTTATGTATCTTAACCATAAAATTTTGAGAAAATTTTCATACATTTTTTCGCGAAAAACAATAGAATGTATTGTGTTTTTATGAGACATTTTTAGGGCAATTTTCAAAAGATAACAATATGTATATCTTAATGTTTTTCATTGTTCTTACAATACAAATACAATTAATAGAATGGCGTCAAATGAATCGTTGTTCCAATAAAAATACAATAATATTTGTTGTTATTTGTAAGCAGTTTTCGCTTTTGAAAATCCATAGAAATTATATTTCCCGCTTACATTTACATGCAGTATTTACGAGCACGAACGGCCGCCAGAATGATATGCACATTTTATGATAAGAATCAAACACTGACATGGGGTGGGACACTCAATTTCGTATTAGAAATATTAATGATATTAGGGTAAGTGTGCCCATCGTTGTGGTATTAATGTAAATTCATTTTAAAAACAATGATCGTACCATCTAATGAAGGGTTGCAAAACGTTAGTTGGTAGTTTTCTATCCAAATTTGCTTGGAAAAATATAAAAACTATCGTTTCTCTCTGTTTTCGATCATAAATCGCTTACCACAACATTAGGCACACTGTTCCTATTATGGAAGTAAAATTTAATTTTGGTTCCTATTGTTGCGGTATCCCATTGAAATCATATGGGATACCGCAACATTAGGAACACTACCGCAACAATAGGAACACAGCAGCAAAAATTTCAAGGAAATTTTTTTTTAAATAGGTTTTTGGGCAAATCTTAAGCACACAAATGGTGCAATCTCATAATTTAAGCATAATACATCTATTAAAAATGCCTTTTGGTAACATTTCAGCCGAAAAAGTGCTCAATTGCCACTACCGCAACATTAGGTACTACCACAACGAAGGGAACAATTACCCTAATGCCGATATTATAATTATTATCAAGTGCTCATTGATTTATTTTCCATTGTTTTAGCTGTCAAAACGATAAAAACATCACGTTTGAACTTTCTGGGGGGGGGGGGTTGGTATTGGTGGAGGTACCAAATAATTTTGAGGAGAATTACCGGTAAGGTTACGAGGAATCGATTTGGCACCTCCGTCAGCTTAATTTTGTGTAAGTCAGTTAAATTTGAAAACTCAGCTAGGGTGTTTTACATTTGGACACAACTCGGCCGATCCCACGGGAGTCGAGAAATATGCTTGTTGGGAGAAATTCCGCAGAACCGTAATAAGTTGATTTGATGCTTGTAGCTGATTTTAATCAACGTGTGCAGAGTGTTCTAGGTGATTGCAGAAACTATTTTCTGCTGAAATGAAATCTGGTGAGGCAGTTAATACACCTTGGGTATGAAAGGTATGTGATTGAACGGTATCTCGAGAACGAGCGAACTGTGGGAATTTTATTTCATGCGGCAAGATGATGTATTGTTTAACATACATTCATAATTAGGTATATATAATCTCAAGCCTATATTTCATAGTACATTCGTATCCAATCTATTTGTTAGGTAATACGGGTTAGGTAATGAGACGTCCGATTTGGATGTGGTATTCGGCAAAGTTGTAGCTGATAGAGTAGCCTAGGAGCACCAAGGGCCAACTAACACTCTAGGGCACTTGGAAAAATGCTACGGTCAATTGAATGAAAAACGTCCTTTTCCCATAGTAATTCCCATACAAACTTTGAAGGGCTTGTGCACTCACAATTTTCAACCAAATCAGCTCAATTTTTGGGAGAAGACTTAGAATCTGGTTATGAATCGAATAAGCGGTGTGGAGCAAAAACGATTTTTTGAACTACGCTAATGATCCATACCATAAATCGTTCACAATTTATGTGGCTATTAGTATCTGTAAATGCAGGAGAAAAATGTTACCGAGAAATATGAATTCTTTGGTTTTTCAAAGGCGAAATTTGTTTACATAACAACAAATATTACACGAATAAAAAATTCCATATTGAATGTACAGGGGATAGACAAAATGATCGGGACAAGCAAAATTTTCCCTTCTCGAAAAAATTTCAAATAGCTGTAACTTTTCGAAAAAAGCATCAAATATTCTCAAATTTTCACTGTAAGTTGATCAACCAGATGTGTATCAGTGGACATAATTTGGTAAAGATCGGGCTATTCTGCACGAAGTTATAAAGAATCTAGAAAAAGGTAAAATTATCCGATAGCCAACTTTGAGTTGTTATATCTCTAAATTCAATGAACCAAATGCAATGATTTTTTGACAATTTATGAGTTATATAATGAGCTTTGAAAAACTTTTGACTTAACTTATAATTCTTAACACGGAAGAAAATTATAAAGATTAGATTATTTTTCTAATAATACATCAAATTTTCTTAAATTTCATCATCGTTTAAAAATTCAAGATGCTAATTATAGTTCACTTAAATTCCTTCTATTTGTCTTGAATATAAATATGATTTGATATAAAGTATTAATATAGCCGGCAACTCATTAAAAAAGTAATGGGATGCATATGAAAAATAGACCAATTCACTGAAAAATCGTAAAATAAATGAAATCGCTATAACTTTTTCTCTTGTTAATAATTTCAAGTTGATTCAAAAGTTTTTCAAAGCTCATTATATAAGTCATAAATGGTCAAAATTTCATTACATTCGGTTCATTGAATCCGGAGATATTGTGGATTTAGCACTAAATTGGTGTCGGAAGAAACTTCATTGACTTCCGCTGCCTTGCCTATGCGTTAAACATAACGTCGGAAGTAGTGCGCTGTATAGAGCATCAGATTTACTACACTGAAATAAATTTTAGAGTAATCTGAACCATTCAACCATGTTCAATTTTACCATATCCAAAAATAGTAATGATAACCATGGTTTCGATGATAATTACGATGTTTCTGTTCAAATTTACTATGATCTAACAGCCAACCGAATAGTAATTGGTATCATCAAAAATAGTTCCCATAAACAAATCTTTCGTGTTTGTCAGAACCATGTTTGAGTTTACCTCTTATATTTCCATGGTAAGTTTCAACATGTTCCATGGTTTTTCATTCAATGTGACTAAACGTAAAACGCAATTTCTGTAACCATATTTTCTTTGAGGAATTTTGCAGCTGCTGGTAAAATTGGGGCAAAGTGTTCACGGTAAGCAAATCGTTCATCGATCTCTGATTAAGCTAGTAAACTCTATTTGTTCATTTCAGAACTTGGCCACCAACCGTACCGTATCCTTCCGGCATAAAAAACTACTTTGCCAACGAACCGCAGTTTCTAAATCGATTTGCTTAGTGGTTTTGTTCCGGAGATAATAAGCAACAGCAAAACTTGATGGAGAACTCCGCTTTTGGCATCGGAAATGCAACTTCGAAAAGCTTTTCATCGTTTAAAATCCGCTGCCAATCATCAAAATGGAAATGAAGTATGAGCCGTAATGAAGGATAAATTTTCTGGTATTTTTCATTCGTTACTTTTTCCAGCTAGCGCATGCTTCACCAAGAGGATTCCAGATAAACCTCCTACCATCGAACAGCAGAACATCCCATTCGATACAGTGGACCTTCCGATGAAAGTTCCGGATAGACTATCATTTCTCCAACTTAGTACCCGTCTGTATAATTTTCCGGACAACGTCACCCACTTCCACTAGGCATCCTCCAGAAACATCATCCGGACCGAAAAACTACGCTGGGAGCGAGTACTTTAAATAGCTCCGCTGATGATGACCAAGAAAACACTGCCCCAACGTCCCCCGGAAAATTGTTGTTTAAGTATTTATTCTCGTGTTTATTATATTTATGATAAGTTTTATTTGGTTAAAAATTAATAAACTTGATTTTTTTTATTCATCTACAGTTTATTTTTAAACGTAAACAAAAATGAATGACACTACTGCTGAACTACGCGCATAGTTAATTGAACCATATTACGATAGTCAAACTTACCATGCCGCTTGTCACACGCATGGTAAAATGAACTATGAAAACAGACTTGAAAATACCATAAAATGTAAATAAAAAATGACATGGTAAATTGAACCCTGCACATGGTAGTTTCAAAAATAAAACATGGTCTACCAAAATCAAGTAGTAAAGTTGTTTTAATTTCACCCTCGGTTTGGTCACCGTTACTATGTCCTTTTTTTCAGTGTATACAGCGCACTATTTCCGACGTTATGTTGAATGCATAGGAAACAAAGTCCAAATTAAGTCGTAGCACTCGGGCTCAGACTGGGTACCACTTCTAGTACTACATTTGGTCCCCGGTACCCAAGTTTGACGTTTGGCTGACTACCTCATTTATTACTAACTTTGTCTACTATACACACGATGATGTAGTAGCTCATGACAACAAACTATTTTCAATGTGTCATGATTAGCTCGCTGAAAAGCGTTTCGAATCCGCAGTTGTTCACAAAGATTTTAGGCTTTTTACATCACTTTTGATTTATCTGAGCATTATTGGTCAGCTTAAAGTTATCAGACTTCTAATCCGATTGACTACTTTAAATCGCTTGTAAATCTAGAGCTAGATCCTCATAAAAGTACGATACACGAGTCCCGGTTTGTGGGTCGGAGTGTTTCGCTCTGGAGTGATTCGAACTTTTTTTTTCCAGTCAGTTCGGATTTCCTGGCGGCTGGTCCCTCTCCCCCAACTGGTGCTTTAGCGTTAGTCGGAACTGAAGCCGATCGAGATCGGGTGGAGCCAGAGAGAAGCTTTAGCCTGAACCACCTGATCAACTATGGAATCTTGTGGGCTGTTCCGAAGCACCGTGACACGGTGAATAAGAGCCTTTGTTCGGATTCTGAACGGTACTAAAAAGTTCGCGAGGAAAACAATGAGGCTAAGAGTCAAACAAGCTGAGTCTGGAGCTGGTCGACAGGTCGACAATGACATGGTGACTCTGTACGATTGGGAAAGGGAAGAACAACCGGAGGAGTTTTGGTAGGAGAAGCTTATCAGATGGAGAAGATCCGACCGGTGTGGCTTAGCAAGAATCTGCTGCGGCGAATTATTCAAAAACCAACCGATACGGCGGAAGTGGAATCGGAAACTCAGTAATTGGGAATCGATTTGTTGGTTTAACAATGAAGTAGATGGGTTTTATTACTGGATATACTATATTATGTAATTCAAAGCATTCTACTTCAATAGCTTCTCGTGAATCGAAATACTGGTGGGGCTTGGACTTAGCACAATAGCAGATAAAGGATTATTTTTAACACCAGGCCAAACCACTGTCGGACCCTGAATCACATCCTCATTTCAACCATGTTATGCTTCTAATAACGCCCTGCCATGACCCAGGGTGGCTTCAGTCTGACTAGTGAGGAGAACGTCAATCCGACAGCCCTAAATTCCTACTGCATAAGATCGAGAACTTATGTTAGGAATTAGGATATGGGCTTGGCTATATGTTCCGACGTATTGGAGATTGTCTGCGATATAAGTGCAGTAGCTTGTTTCTTGGCATCTATCATTTCCACTTCCGTATCCTAAAATTCAAAATAAATGTGAAATTCTTGCAAGAAAATGATCAATTCATACGTTACCCACCAGAGTCTGATATTTTTTTCTGTTTATATTTGTATAAACAGTAGTTAGTTGCTCATAGCAACATCAGCGGAGTACTAGGTTTTTTATTTGTAGAAAAGTACAAGGTATTATTATACGAAGGTATTATATTTTTTTGGTCTAGTACATCATGAACCCCGAAATTTCACACCAATGTAAGGGACATGGACGACTTTATTTGGACTTTGTAGGAAAGGCAGCGGAAGTCAATGAAGTTACTTCCGACACCAATTTGGTGCTAAATCCACAATATAACAACTCAAAGTTGGCCATCGGATAATTCTACCTTTTTTCTAAAATGCTTATAACTTTGTGCAGAATAGCCCGATCTTTTCCAAATTTTGTCCACTAATGCATAACTAGTTGATCAATTTACAGTGAAAATTTGAGAATATTTGATGCTTTTTTCGAAAAGTCACAGCTAAATGAACATTTTTTGAAAAGTGTAAATTTTGCCTGTCCCGATCATTTTGTCTATCCCCTGTATAAGAAAATGTTATACATTTTTGCCATTTCGTTTTTCTTTTAAAACTTATTTGATAGTGTAACATAAATCATAACACTCGATGAATAAAAATTATAAGTTCGACTTATGAATACCATACCTTATTTGTAATAAATAATATTAGACGTGTTATAGTATGTATTGCTCAAACCAAATAAATGCTATAATCGTATATTTTGATATAGATTCTGAATATTTTACTGTTTTTTTTATTATTTTTTAAAATAAAAATAACAAAGTTTTGAGCCCTATTAACACATTACTGTTTTATTTGATATTTTATTTGGCGCTAACATATCGCATTTGAAAAGAAAGGTCCGGCAAAGCATTATGATCTCGATTGCGATTTTATATCAGGGCCTTCTGAGGGCCGTTTCTCCGGTTTTCGTACGGATCGAGGGGTTGAAGTGGCTGCACCTTGCCTACTAATAGTTCCTGACTGTTGAAGTTTTTGGAGACGGTGTTCGAGTCGAATAATGAGATACCACCGTTGAATTGCGTCGATAACGTGGTTAGGCAGTGACTGTTCCGGGAATTGAAGAACGATTCGGTGTCCATCATGGTGCTACTGATGCTGCTCCTATTCATCAACATTTGGTTTTGCTGGATAGGGTGCACATATCCAATACTGCTGGGCGGGCGCGACAGGCAGCCAGTGGTCATGATGAGGCTCTGGAAACGATGATTTCGCTGTTCCGGACAGTGTCCATGACGATTTTTCGGAATACTCTGTCAAATAGGAAAGTTTTATGCGCTATAGCATAGACGTAAAGATAATTTAATGATTATACATACCGTGATTTTCAACTGGTTTTATGCAGAGGTTTGCAAAATAAAAATTGGTACCAAAATGGCTTCCTCCTTCCTCCGTTGACGACGGCACCGTTTGTTTGTAGTGGTTCAAGTTTTCAAAACCAAACCTTACAAAATATATTAGGAGAATGTTATACCAATCAATACGAAACTGGCGAATTTGTTGTGACGCCAGTCGTTCCCCCAGTAAAACCGCCCAATACTGGTGATTATGACGCCACGCTTTCAATGTCAGTTTGCTCCGCCCATTTTCATCGAAGCAAGACTGAGTGGACTGAGTTCGCCAATCTAGTGACCATGACAACGAGAAATTAAAAATGATCTTTATTTACAGATTACGTTCCGGGGAAGCAAAAAAACAACGCGAAACGAGAGGAATGATTGTACCCACTGCTGCCGTACACTCTTTTTTCTTCGCGTTGGCCCTCACCCCCACACGGCTGCTTCTGCACTAACATGTGGCCTGAGTCTTCTCTCCGGGCCAGCTCGGGATCGGTTGGTTTGAGCCCGTACTCGGCCAATGGGAACCAACACTTAACGGAGATGGATGGGAGAGCTTGTGTACTCGACATCGGGAGCAGTTATCGGTCCCTGACCGACACAGGTATCTTGGGCGAATGGGATGGTTGCTCACCGGATCCTTCGACGTGGTGATTGGTTCCTGACCGACACAGATGGCTTGGGCAAATGGGGTGATTGTACCCCGAATTTCCCGACGTGACCGACCTGGCCGATGCACTGGTTTGGATGAATGGTGTTTGAGAATATTGAGTTGTATTTCGATCATTCATTAGGTAGTGGCTGTGGTTATACCACAGACAAACAGACGTAACACTTGCGAAATTTCCATCGACCACGCTTTTAACGATCATTTTAAATTTTCATAGTTGTGGCTTTCACAACCAGAGGCGCGCGCATCGTTTTTCTATACGTTTGACGTTTCACATTAGCGCCTTCTGTTGATGATATGGCACAACATAGTGATTCGTGCAACTTTTCCACCAGGTGATGGTAGTGTGAACTGGGCGATGGATTTCCATAAAAATCGTTCAAGGTGTTACGTCTGTTTGTATGTGGTTATACTATTCAGCCATAACACAAAACTTATTCATGTTATAAGTCAATGTTATGGCTAATAATAAGTTTTTGTATGAACATAATTAGTTGATGTAATGAAATTAATTACAGCGTATCTAATAACGAATATTAATTGATCTTTATAGAAAATATCATTGAATTTCTTTTCGTGTACAAATAAACAGCTGAGATATTAACGAAAGAGAGGGAAACCAAAGAGAGCCTCTCTTCTGCAGATAGGACCTTTAGACATCTAGATTGAGTTTAAATAAGGGCGAAAGTAACATGAGAGAGTTCTCTTCATCGACTTTCTCTTCTGCAAATTAAAGTGACAAGATGCAAATTTAATCGAACTTTTTTACACTTAGACGCCCCGCATTGAAAAATACGATCAATGGAATAGTTCATATCATAAGATATTTGTTCGTGGAATGATTATTATAAATGGTGTAATAGTTTAAACATTGGATTATTGAGGTTGGCAAATTGGCATTATTCAATATTTTTCAGATATCATATTACTTATGATAATGATACGTCCAATAGTGAATTAATCATTTTTAATAATATGTTTTTTGTACGGTCGGCAAACAAAAGCACTCTTGACGAGATTTTACGATGTTTAATCATTGCAATCGTCTTGGAATTTATAAAATAAATCCATTTGTGTAACTTAGTTGCTGAAATTCCCACTTCTGGGTTCTAACGAATATCACCTTGTAGCAAATTTCTGCTTCTTTTGATGTCTTTTGTTTCTGCGCGTCAGCAGCAGCCGTTGAGGACTATTAATTGCAAATTCCTTGAAAAATTCTCTTGAAAACTCACCAGCACTCACCTGGGGGTAGCCCAGCATGCAAAAGTCGAACTTTTGGTCAAAGGTCGATCGGTTGTTGATACCGGGCACTAAACTCCAAAGGTTTCTCATTACACTAGAGGATTCTCGTATCACAAACTTCTGTAATTCCAAATCTTTCCTAACCGCTTCTCCAGGCGAAGAACATCTATACATTTGAAGCAACCGCGAGCACTGATCCGATTTGGAGTAGTGAATAAGCACCGCGCAAGGAGTAGTGGAAGCAACATCCGAAATCACATAACAGTTCGATTCCCGCTTTAACAAAATACTTAATAAAAAAAACAAGAAACTGAACAATCATTCACATAATCGTAGACAAATTTGACAGTGCTCGACAAATGCCCGCAGGGGTGTGCTTTTTTCAGTCGGCAAAACAGATTTGATGAAATATTTCGGTTTTGTTTTTATTATTCGTTGTATCATAATGCCGATGATAAAGTAATCATAACATGTATAATTCCGCAAAATATTTGTTTGAGAAAAATGGCATTTTTGAATGGTAACGATACTTAACAACCCATTCAGTCTATCATTAAAACATCGATAATGGTAACTGCTATCATTAATATAATTTGTTGTATCATGTGTTTATCATCCAGTTTACGATAACACGTATGATCAGAAAATGATACTGTTGTGACGGCCGAGAGAAATAATAACCACAACAGCTAACTGATAATTTCACTTTTATTAATCACTTTTAGTCTTGTTTAGTTATAATAATTAGGTGGCTTTTCAGCCGCGACCGCGAACATGGTTCGTACGCGCGTCCGTTCGCTAACGGGTTTCAACTTGTATGATTTACACTCTAACTCGCAACGGCTCAATATGGGGAGGATTTGGGGCAATGTAAATATCAAGGTACATGTATACAAAGGTAGGGTATAACATCTCTCCCTCTCGTAAAAAGAAAGTTCTTCGAGCTCGTTACAAAAGAAAATTACATTGCAAAGAAAAGTTACAAATTCAATCTTGTTGGAGCCTTGATCACCCTGGTGGATCGTCTCAAGGGTGGTGTAGCCACTTGCGCGGCAACTGGTGTGAGCCTGGGATTCGGAGGTCCTTCCTCCGGTTCTTGGACAGGATCAGGCAGTGCCGGTCGTCGACCAGCTGGCGTCTCCGGAGCACAGACCGGAGCACTTGATGAAGACGTTGATGAACTCACGGATCGTTCGGGAGTCGCTACTGTCGATAGAGAAGCAGCTATTTCCGGACTGTAACGGTTCCCATTTTCGTTTCTGGCACTGTTCGGTGATGTATCCGGAAGGTAAGCGCCCACACCGACGATGTGGTCAATGTGACGCTCCCAGCACCGCCCGTCATCCAGGCGGACAGCGTACCGAAGTTTTCCAACTTTTTCCGCAATCTTGCTGAACTTCCATTTGTCCGTAGACAGAAAGTCCCGAACACGTACACGATCGCCATCATTGAACTCTCGCACTGTATGGTTCTTCGCATCCACGACTTCGTTCTTCGGTAGCATCAGGTCAATTCTCGATCGTATCTGCCGGCCAAACATCATCATCGCAGGTGATTGACCGGTGGCAGGATGTATCATCTTCCGGTATGTTAGCAATATGTTGCAGAGTTCGACGTTCAGCTGTGCCTTTGTACATTTCAGCGACTTCAGCTTCTGCTTCAGTGTCTGCACATACCGCTCCGCTTGCCCGTTTGTAGCAGGATGGTAGGGCGCTCCCATCTTATGCACGATGCCATTCATTCGCAGGAATTGTTGAAATTGTTCGGACGTAAATTGGACACCGTGATCGCTGACGAGCACCGACGGTACTCCAAAAGTGCTGAACATCTCACGACACATCCGGATAGTACTGTCAGCAGTGATTGAACTACATACTCGCACCTCCGGCCACTTGGTAAAGGCATCGACCAGAATGAAAAAGTATGTGTCCATGAATGGTCCCGCAAAGTCCACATGGACCCTTTGGAACGGCGCAGTAGGAGCTTCACAGCAGTGTAACGGCATCTTCGTTGGTTCACGCCTCACCGACTGGCATTCAACACAATTGGCGATCATCTCCTCAATAGCACTTTCCATTCCATTCCACCAGCAATAGCCTCTTGCCAGTGACTTGGTTCGCGTTGCTCCGAAGTGCGTAGAGTGCAGCTCCTCAAGGACTCGCTTCCGAAGAGACGGCGGCACGTACACTCGTATACGTATTGCATTGCAAACTCGCTCTGGTCGATTCCGAACCGGACCTTGCCATCGACGAGGACACCGTATTTGACTCCTTGTATCAGCTTCTTCACAGAGGAATCCTCAGCAGTTGCTTGTGCCAACTCCGCAGCAGTAAGTGGAAGGGTTTCGATTTGGTGCAGTTCGACTAAGTCCGACTCTTCGATGACGTTGTCTGCATCCGCCAGCTTCAGCGGGATTCGGGAGAGCGCATCCGCATTGGCATGGCTCGCCGACTTCCGAAACCGTATTTCGTAATCGAAGGATTGCAGGTAGGTGGCATAGTGCTGCATCCTAAGAGCGGACATCACAGGTAATCCTTTGTGTTCCCCGAAGATTTTGGTCACTGCTTGATTGTCCGTAACCAAAACGAATCTCCGGCCGTACAGAAATTGAAAGAACTTCTTAACGCCGAATATTATCGCATACGCTTCCTTATCCACGTGTAGGTACGCCTGCTGAGTACGGTTCAGCGTTTGTGAGGCAAACTGGATCGGGCGTTCCGAGCCATCTGGGTAGATATGGCTCAGTACGGCTCCCACGCCGTATGGCGAAGCGTCGGTGGCCAGCACCAAAGGCAATTCGGGGGAATAGTGGACGAGGCAGGTTTCCGCTTGCATTTGCCTCTTCACCGCTTGAAAAGACTTCTCGAGTCCGTATGAAGTTGATCATCAATATTAACTTCTTTTCTCGATCAGCCTAGATAGCTGTGTAGTGTCGGTAGCGATTGTCTCAACTGGCTAAGAATAACACTACGGACCGCCTGTTCCGGTGGTAAGAATCCACCAACAGGTGACCCCTAATTCATGGTGTGATGCGGCTTTATGCTTACCGTGCCTAGGAATGAATGGCTAGGGGGGTCTAATAAAAACCTAACCGCTAACGGAGCCTGTGGAGTACCAGGGCGCCCTCCACAGTATGTAGCCCTTACTGCGCTAACCGGAGCAATGGTGCAGTGGACCTTGTGTTTCTCCGAGACAATCAGCTGCCCTTCTTTAGTCTCACTTGAGGCTAAATAAGGGCGGGATTATGAAGATGTTGTTAATTAGTTTAAATTTTCACCTATATGGTTTCGCATTATGCGATTTACACAGTGTATTCTGTGTATCCTCGCCTTTGGCGTTTTCCAATCGATACCGATTTGGTTTTATTGTTGCTGTTCTTTGTTGTGCTGCTGTTGCGAAGAGTTTAATCTTACCTAGTTTGGGTAGTGGCTACGGTTAGGATAGCTCAGATCAATCTTCAGCATAAAAGAACAGCAACGATCAATCTTTGCAGATTTATGCAAAATGGTACAGCCCAAGTGGCCTTGGTACAAGAACCTTACTTTCGTAAGGGAAATTTCTATCTAGGAAACCTTGTGAACCCGGTGTTTGCCACTTTCAGTAAACATGAAATGGCAAACTCGCGTGTCATGCCTCGAGCCTGTGTGCTTGTCAACAACGCAATAGTTGCTACACTCATCTCTGAACTAACCACCAGAGATGTATGTGCTATCACAATTGATGTATCTGTTGGAAACCTCAACAGGAAATACGTCTATTGTTCTGTGTATTTACCACATGATGAACCATCCCCTACGGATGCTTTCAAACAAGTCATCGCATACTGCACTTCAAAAGGCCTTCCGCTAATTGTTGGCAGTGATGCTAATGCTCACCATATCATCTGGGGCAGCTCAGACATTAACTTGAGAGGCTCCAGCTTGATGGAGTACTTAAGTAGTACAGATCTTGCATTACTTAACATAGGCAACCGCCCAACCTTCATGGTATCTGCTAGAGAGGAAGTGTTAGATATAACGCTTTGCTCTAGCAGAATTAGTCACGAGCTGACCAATTGGCATGTGTCAGATGAAGAATCTTTATCTGACCATCGCTATATCTTTTTTGAACGTTTAAATGTTACTTCGCAAACATTGCGTCTCAGGAATCCTCGGTCAACAAACTGGGATCTTTATACTGATTTGGTTGCAGCCAAATTTCATGGATATTCACCATCCATTGACACTCCAAGTGATTTAGATGATGCCGTTGATACTACAACGACCTTCATCATGGAAGCTTTTGAAGAAGCATGCCCTCTACGGTCTGTGAAGATCACAAGAGGAACCCCTTGGTGGAACTCTGATCTGGCGAAACTCAGGAAACAATGTAGAAAGAGTTGGAACAGACGACGTTCGGCTGGTTCGGAGGCTTTCAGGTCGGCTCGCAAGGCCTACAGGAAAGCTCTCCGGTCTGCTGAACGATCCGGCTGGAAAAACCTTTGTACAAATGTTTCCAGCTTGAGTGAAGTCAGTCGGTTAAACAAAATCCTTGCGAAATCTAAGGATTTCCGGGTGAACGAACTTCGTTTGCCAAATGGCGATCTGACTTCCTCTGATGAGGAAGTTCTGGAATGCTTATTCAGCACACACTTCCCTGGATGTGTGGATATTACATCTTCGGATGATCCTGATGTCTTTTCTTGTAGTTATGATTCTTTAGCTTCGGCTCGGAGTATTGTAACTATAGAATCGATTGAGTGGGCTCTTAATAGCTTTGCTCCTTTCAAATCTCCTGGGGCAGATGGGATTTACCCTATTTTGCTTCAGAAGGGATTTGATTATTTCAAACATGTTTTGAAAAAACTACTTGTTTGCAGTTTTGCTACAGGGTATATTCCCAAATCCTGGAGGGATATTACTGTAAAGTTTATTCCGAAAGTGGGTCGTGCGTCGTATGAAGAAGCAAAGAGTTTCAGACCTATCAGTTTGACCTCTTTTCTTCTGAAATGCTTAGAACGCATTGTGGATCATCATATCCGTGATGTTCATCTGGCCAACGTGCCTCTTCATGTGAACCAACATGCCTACCAATCTGGTAAGTCCACTGTGACTCTTTTACACAAGGTTGTTTACGATATCGAGAAAGCATTCGCTCAAAAGCAATCTTGTTTGGGTGTTTTCTTAGATATCGAGGGTGCCTTTGACAACGTGCCTTTTGATGCCATATTGGAAGCCGCACGGAGTCATGGTATATCTCCAATGATTTCCAATTGGATTCACCAAATGCTCAAAAACCGATATCTCTTCTCGACATTGCGTCTAGCAGGGATTAGGAAATTGAGTGTTTGTGGATGCCCCCAAGGGGGAGTCTTATCACCGCTTTTGTGGAATCTCGTAGCAGATACGCTATTGAGGCAACTCAATAATAGCGGTTTTCCTACTTATGGTTTTGCCGACGACTACCTAACATTGTTAGTTGGTATGTGCATCAGCACCCTTTTCGACCTGATGCAAAACGCCCTTCAGGTAGTTGAGGGTTGGTGTCGCCAATATGGCCTTTCGGTTAATCCGAGTAAAACATCTATTGTTCTTTTCACGGAAAGGCGAAACCGTAATGGCGTTCGACCTTTGCGTCTCTTTGATTCTGAAATCGATGTGACTGAACAGGTAAAGTACGTTGGAGTCATTCTTGATTCCAAGCTTTCCTGGACACCTCACATTGAGTTCAGAATCAAGAAAGCTTGTATGGCCTTCGGGCAATGCCGGCGTACTTTTGGTACAACTTGGGGTCTAAAACCCAAGTATATCAAATGGATTTACACAACTGTGGTTCGGCCAATATTGGCTTATGGATGTCTTGTGTGGTGGCAAAAGGGTGAAGTGAGAACGGTCCAATCAAAATTAGGCCATCTCCAAAGGATGTGCTTAATGGCGATGTCTGGAGCGTTCTCTTCAACTCCTACGGCAGCGCTAGAAGTTCTCTTTGACGTTGCCCCACTACACATTCATCTCAAACAAGAAGCCCTTTCTTGCACTTACCGGTTACGGGTACTCGGTCTACTAGAGGAAACTCCTGTGAACCGCAGTTCAACACACACCTCGTTGTTTCCACTCTTGGTGAATTGGGACAAAATTGTCCTTGCTCCAAGTGATCTTACAATTGCTTGTAATTTTCCATATATGACATTTTCCACGAAATTCTCTTCCCGGGAAGAGTGGACATCTGGTTATCTGGAAAGAAGTATTTCAGACGGCATCGTATGTTACACTGATGGCTCCCTTCTCGAAGGTCGAGCAGGTGCTGGTGTTTATTCTCGTGAGCTAAGGCTGTATCAGTCTTATTCACTTGGTAGACACTGTACCGTTTTTCAGGCCGAAATCTTTGCTCTTATGTGCGGAGTGCAATCAGCACTTCAGCAGCACGTAATGGGCAAAGTAATATACTTCTGTTCAGATAGCCAGGCTGCTATTAAAGCACTTGCTTCGGCCAACTCCAGGTCGAAGATAGTTATCGCTTGTCGAACTCAAATCGAGGAGCTGAATTCAGCAAACGCTGTTCACCTTCTATGGGTACCTGGTCATTCTTCCATCGCTGGAAATGAATTGGCTGATGAGTTAGCTCGCTCTGGAGCATTACATGACTTCATTGGCCCTGAGCCAGCTATTCCGATATCGAAGTGTTGGATTAAGCTTCAGATTCACACCTGGGCTGTCACTCAACACATACAATATTGGAATAGTTTGGAGTCATGTCGTCAAACCAAATTGTATAGTGCTGAGCCATCTCTACGGGTGGCGAAGTATCTAACTAATCTGTCTAAGCAGAATTGCAGCATGCTGGTCAAAGCATTGACTGGCCACTGCCGACTCAGCTATCACATGGCGAATATTCAGCAAGCTGATTCATTTGCCTGTGATAGCTGTGAATCCGATTATGGAACTTCGTATCATTTGATATGTAACTGTCCAGTTTTCGCGCAACTGCATTTCCGAGTATTCGGTAAACACTTATTAAGTGAAACTGACTTCAGAAACCTGAATCTTCAGGATATTCTGTTGTTCTTAACCCGCTGTGGTAAAGAGCTATAGGCTCTCTTTCGCTTTATGCGTTATTACAGTGCCCTTTTCAGGGCGCTGTTTGAACCCATTGTGGTACGCTTGTGCGTTAGTACCCTCTTCCAGGGTATTTTTCCTATTTCCCTACCTGTCCCTATCCCCATCCAAATCCTTTTTCCTTCCTTTTCCCTCAGGTAGATGATGAAATAGGCTGTTATTTTGGCGATGGCACAAATGTCCCAAATGGAGGATAACGTGCCTCTGGAGCCGGCCTTCTGATACCTGATACCTGAAGTCCGACTCTTCGATGACGTTGTCTGCATCCGCCAGCTTCAGCGGGATTCGGGAGAGCGCATCCGCATTGGCATGGCTCGCCGACTTCCGAAACCGTATTTCGTAATCGAAGGATTGCAGGTAGGTGGCATAGTGCTGCATCCTAAGAGCGGACATCACAGGTAATCCTTTGTGTTCCCCGAAGATTTTGGTCACTGCTTGATTGTCCGTAACCAAAACGAATCTCCGGCCGTACAGAAATTGAAAGAACTTCTTAACGCCGAATATTATCGCATACGCTTCCTTATCCACGTGTAGGTACGCCTGCTGAGTACGGTTCAGCGTTTGTGAGGCAAACTGGATCGGGCGTTCCGAGCCATCTGGGTAGATATGGCTCAGTACGGCTCCCACGCCGTATGGCGAAGCGTCGGTGGCCAGCACCAAAGGCAATTCGGGGGAATAGTGGACGAGGCAGGTTTCCGCTTGCATTTGCCTCTTCACCGCTTGAAAAGACTTCTCGCACTGTTTGCTCCACTCGAACGGCACATCGTTCTTCAGCAGGTTGTTGAGAGGATAGAGAACGGTACTCAGATCCCGGAAAAATCGACCGTAGTAATTGATGAGACCTACAAAGGAGCGTACCTCGTCCTTGTTCTCCGGCCTCCGCATATCCTGGATAGCGTCCACTTTCTTCTGGATCTTGTGGATCCCCTCTTCGTCGATGAGGTATCCGCAGTATTCTATCTTCTCTGCAAAAAATTCGCACTTGTCTCGGTTGACCCGGATGCCATTCTCCTCCAGACGACGCAAAACTTCCTCCAATCGGCGCAAATGAGTCTCGTAATCAGGTCCAGTTACCTTAATGTCGTCTAGGAACACGCTGACACCCTCGATTCCTTGCAGCAATGCCTCCATTTGTCGCTGCCAAATGGCTGGCGCAGATGCCACCCCGTACATGAGGCGGTTGGGTCGGTACAGACCGCGATGGGTGCTCAGTGTGAGGATTTCGCGATCTTCTGGAGCAACTTCCATCTGCAGGTATGCCTGCACCAGGTCGATTTTGCTGAATCTCTTCCCACCAGCGAGCGAGGCGAAAAGCTCGTCCACCGTAGGAAGTGGGTGCCTGTCCACCACAAGGTTGGGGTTGACGGTTTGTTTGTAATCGCCGCAGATGCGCACCCGGTTGTTGGATTTCTTCACCGGCACAATCGGTGTCGCCCAATTACTCTGGTTGACCTTGGTGAGAACTCCCTCCGCAACTAGCTTGTCTAGTTCAGCATCGACCACACTCTGCAGGTTGAACGGAATTTTACGCGCCTTCAGGAAGACAGGACGGGCATCACTCTTCAGCGGCAAGTTGGCTTGGACACGGGAGATCTTTCCGATGGAATCCTCGAATACCCTCGGAAACTTTTGCAGAACCTCCTTCACGGCGGCAGCAGTATCAGCAGCACCGCAGTTGCTTCCCGAAGTACTTCCCCGTATCTCGTTCACCGAGTAGTCCTTCCGCAGCAGCACATTCCAATCGACCGACAGACGACTCAACCATTCGCGCCCGATCAACGGATGTTTTTCCGAATTCACGACGTACAACGGTAACTGCGAGTTCTGTCCATCGTATTCGACACCAGCGTCCATTATCCCGAGCACGTTAATGTTCGTATTGCAATAGCTCACGAGATTCGTATCGCATTGACGCAGTTTCGCTGCCTGGAACATTTGCTTCCAGCAGTTCGCACTCACGATGGTGACGGGCGATCCCGTGTCCACCTCGAAACGCATCGGTACTCCGTTCACGCGCACTTTCATCCAAATTTTCGCATTGTCCGAAATGGTGTTTACCGAACACACCTCGCGCACATCGGGTTTCGCATCACTATAGTCATTTGCGGAATTGTCCACGAAATTCGTTTGCACGGCACTTTGTTTTCCCGACGATCGCGCACCACTGGCCTTCGAGCCGGATTTTTTCATGCACACTCTTTCCAGGTGTCCCTTCAGGCCACAGAACTTGCATTCGGTTTGCTTGTGCTTGCAGGTGTTGGCAAGGTGAGATTTCTCACCACAGCGGTAGCAGCTAATATCACTTGCACCAGCCCCCCTCGGAGTAAAACGCTTTTCCCCTTCGTTTATTTTCACCTTCGACTTGTTCCGCTTACCTGGTTGGTGCTGTACTTTGTGGACCTCCTGCTTACCTTGGCCACCTTCGATTTCAGCTCCGCCCTTCTTTGACAGCTCCATACTTACAGCGATCTCGCGAGCGTCCTGCAGTGTGAGCTGCCTTCTCTCCAGCAGCCGGCTTCGGATGTCGTTTCTCCTGATGCCAAACACCAACTGGTTGCGGAGGGCGGTTTCCAGGTACTGTCCAAAGTTGCACGTTACCGCAATCCGTCGAAGCGCCACCAAATATTCGTCAATCGACTCGTCCGGCGAAGCAGCATCCTTGTCGCCTTGGCGACGGCACTTAAATCGAAAGTTTTCACTGATCTCGAGCGGGGTGGGGTTGTAAAATGCCTCCAAGGTGTCAATAATCTGTCGATACGTTTTTGCACGGGGCGCCTCCGGGGCGATTTTGTCGCAGATTATGTCGTAGCTTTCGGGGCCCATATGGTGCAGCAGCAAACTTTTCCGCATCTCCTCTTCGTTGATGTCGAAGATGGCGAACGCGTTCTCCAACCGTTCCATCCACCGCATCCATTTTAGTTTCCGCCGATCGAAGGGGTCGATCGCGAAACTTGGTGGCGGAACACCAGCAGCAACACGGGCAGCAGCAGCAAGGCGACCGGCAGCAGCAGCAGCAACGTTATCCGGATTCGCCATCCTCGTCGCCAGAACTGTTGTGACGGCCGAGAGAAATAATAACCACAACAGCTAACTGATAATTTCACTTTTAAATATCACTTTTAGTCTTGTTTAGTTATAATAATTAGGTGGCTTTTCAGCCGCGACCGCGAACATGGTTCGTACGCGCGTCCGTTCGCTAACGGGTTTCAACTTGTATGATTTACACTCTAACTCGCAACGGCTCAATATGGGGAGGATTTGGGGCAATGTAAATATCAAGGTACATGTATACAAAGGTAGGGTATAACAGATACACTTTTAAATTGATGTATGATACCGTTTTATTCGGGGCTAGATTGCATCGCAACCTAGCGATTTATGACCAAAAAGTTCAACCATATTTGCATCTTGTCACTGCAGAAGAGAGAGTCGCTGAAGAGAACTCTCTCATGTTACTTTCGCCCTTATTTATACTCAATCTAGACATGTTTGGCCTGAACTGTGCACCGGAATTCTTAACTCCTGGCTTAACTCCCACTTTGTCTTGCACTTTTGTCATGATTTTGTCATAATTTTGTCTGTGCGGTTTTATCTGTGCCAAGATCTGTTGTATTGCGCTGCAGAATCCAACTAAGCCTCCTCGCAGTCAAAACAAACTTTTGTTTACGAAAGAGTTCAAAACAGTTCGAACGGGCACCCATCAAACCGTCCGAAAATTGCAGTGCAAAAATCCCAAAAATCTGAATTTGATTTCATAGGAATGTCCGGAAATGTAAGTACTCATAACTATCATCATCATAACTCATAACATTCATCCCTCCCCTCACCGGCACAGAAATCCAAAGGCTGGTTCAAATCGGCATTCGATTTCGAACCACCGACGTCGAAGACGCCAACGGTAAAGCGCAGTTCCTCAGTCACGATGAACCACCAACGGCCGTCGCCAAAACCCTTCCCGACTGAACCTGCCAGCAAAAAGACCAAATTGGAACGCAGCACCAGCACGGGACAAAATGTTTCACCTCCTGCGGTGACGGATCCGCACCAGATTGATTGGTCAGTGGATTTGGCGCCGAAATCTGTGGCCGATTTGGCCGTTCACTTCAAGAAGATCGAGGAAGTTCAGCAGTGGTTGAAGACGTACGAGCGGGTTAAGGGGACGGATCCTGCGGCAATTCTGCTGGTTTCCGGGCCGGCGGGTTGCGGCAAAGGTTCAACGATCAAGACGGTCGCTGCGGAACTGGGGTACCAGGTATCCGAATGGACCACCCCGGTTGATGTGGATCTGTTCTATTACGATAATTACGACTTCGACAATGGGACACGGGAGGAAGTTACGTTCAAAGAGAGCCAAAAGGAGCAGTTCGATGCGTTTCTGTACAAGACATCCCGGTATTGTTCGATTTTCGAGGGCCACTCGGACCGGAAGCTGTTGCTGGTGAAGGACATTCCAAATGTGTTTCTGCGGGATCCAGAAGTGCTGAAGAAGTCGCTGGAAGCTTATCAGGACACAGGGGCGTCGCCGTTGATTTTCATTGCGACGGACACATCCAGCCGGAAGTTGGACATTGTGTACAATCTGTTTCCGCCGGGGGTTTTGCAGGACTTTCGGATTCATCATATCACGTTCAACAGCGCTTCGACAACGCTGATGAAGAAGGCGCTGAAACGGATCACTTCGCTCATGGTTGGACCGGAAATGACACGGCATTATCGGGTGCCTTCGCAGGAACTGATCGACAGCATAATCCTGTCTTCGCAGGGAGATTTGCGCAGTGCGACGCTGAATGTGCACTTTGCTTCGTTGAAGAATGCTCCCCGGCTGGAAACGGAAATGGTTTCCGGAGGAGGGGCGGTGTTGAACACCTCCGGGGTGCGAAGCACGAAGGGAAGGAAAAAGGAAACGAAGCTGAAGTCAGTTGGAGGGGATGGGAGCATCACTCTGATGCATGCGTTAGGTCGTGTGTTCAATCCAAAATGTGAGCATTCTTATTTAGAATTTAGTTCCGGTTCATTATCTTCTTTATCTGTCTTTTCAGTCGAAGAATCGAAAAAGTTCCACCACTCGCCGGAGGATCTGACCGATGCCTTCGTGTCGCAACCGAGTGCGATGATATCACTGATCCACTCGAACTACGTCACCCGGTTTACCGACATTGACGACATCGTCGGGGCTGCGGACGTTCTGAGTTTGGCCGATGTGATCATGAGCGATGGCTTCCGGGAGGATCAACTGACGGGGCATGGGTTGAATCTGATCGTTCGAGGGATGATGGTGTATAACAGGAAGACGGCGAGTGGGTGGCAGCAGATCCGGAAGAAGAAGGCCTTCGATAAACCGAGGTAAGTTGAGAAGTTTTGTTGAAGTTTAACTTTTTTTTTGGTAAATGCCTAATAATTTTAGTGTCAGAAATCATGAGCAACAGTTGATAAGGTTTGGTCTACAAACGTCTTCCATTTCGTCGGGATTGTTTGTTACGGACTACAAGAAATACCTGGACATTATAAAGGACACATCGAAGGTGTAATTTTATATTTAGAAGGTAAATGTTAATTAAAAGAATTATTCGTTAAACACACGTTTCAAAGGATTCAAAGAAAGAACCATCCTTTGCTGTTGAAAACTAGATCCTTTGCTGCTCTGTTCTGCAATTAGGAGATGAGTAACAGTGATCTTTACGACTCGATGAAAAAGTTTTTCGCCGTTGAAGAAGCTGTGGTCACGAAGCATCTTGAGTCCGACGAAGATCAACGAGCGCGTAACATTTAGGAGGCAACTGCAGTCCGCCGAGGATCTAGAATCGAGTCTAGTTTATTATGGCGAAAGGACAATATCCACTTTCCAGAGAGCTACAAGATGGCGAAGAACAGACTCATTGGATTGGAGAAACGTCTGTTAAGAGATCCAGAGCTTCGACGAAGAGTGAACGAGCAGATTGCTCGAAGCTGTTCAGCAAAAGCAGTACATCAGTAAACCATCACAGGAAGAAGTTAGCAGTCTGGATCCTCGACGTGTCTGGTATCTACCGCTGGGAGTGGCGATCAATCCCAAGAAGCCCTAGTACAATTCGGATGGTTTGGAATGCGGCCGCGTAAGCTTATGGAGTCTGCTTGAATGATATGCTGCTAGTAGACGTTTTCATGCGCTTCAGGCAGGGAAAAGTCCCCGTGTACTCTGACATACGGGAAACATTCCTCCGAATCCTAATCCGTGATGAAGACAGGTCGCAGTGCTTTCTTTGGAGAAGTAGTTTGGAGGAAGAAGTTTAAGAAGCCATGTTCAGCGCAGTTTGTGAAGAACTGGAATGCTTCAAACTACAGCGAACAGTACCCAAGGGCAGTGGAAGCAGTGCCCAAGAACCACTACGTTGACGACTTTCTTGACAGCGTCAACTCGGTGGAAGAAGCAGTACAGTTGGTACAACAAGTGCAAGATATTCATGCAACAGCGGGTTTCCAGTTTGGGAAGATACTGTCCAACGAGAAGGAAGTGCTAGACCGACTAGGAGAGATGAGTACAGCGATCAGTAAACCACTGCCAGTAGACAAAGACCGAACATAAGAACGTGTTTTGGGCGTCATATGGATTTCGTCAGAAGATGCCTTCTCATTCAATCACCAGGGATGGGAACACTCACTTCCAAAGAGTTACACTCACTTGCTACACTTTTGACAGAGCTATGAAAGCAACTCTTCACGAGGTGAGTGTAATTAACATTCACCTAGTGGAGAGTTGCTTTCGCAGCTCCCTTACGTCTTCGGTTTGCGTGTGCGACCCCTTCTCTATTCAGCAAACTTTTAGACAAAACCACAAGGCAAAAGTGGTCCATAAATCGTTTCTTGACTGCACGCTTCTGAGCTGAGAAAGCAGCAAGTGAATGTAACTCCTTGCAAGTGAGTGTTCCCATCCTTGTCAATCACTAGGCATTGGAGGAAGCTCTAGGTGCCGATTAGGCGGCACCCAACGAAGCGTCAGGTCCTGCGTATTGTGATAAAGGTCTAAGATTCCTTAGGATTCATCGCACACTTCGTCGTCCAAGGGAAGATCCTGATGCAGGAGATTTAGCGGACAGGTACAAACTAGGACGGGCCTATTGCGGAGCAACCACGCAAACTTTGGACAAGGAGGGTGGAGCAGTACCATCAAATCAACAAAGTAAACGTTCCGCGCTGCTTCTTCAAGGATTTTTGTTCACAGCAAGTCAGCGTTATTCAGGTTCATGAGTTCAAGGATGCGAACGTGATGTGTGTGCGTGGCCTATCTTAGAATCACAGCAGACAAAGAGAGTTCGCGCGATAACAAGAGTTGTGCCTCTTCGAGCGTCTTCTATTCCACGCTTGGCATTACAGGCTGTCATGATAAGTTCCCGTCTTCTACAGACCATTTGCTCGGCCCTAACCGTCAATATTCAAAGGCGTTTCCTGTCGTCAGATTCAGCAACAGTTCTTGCTTGGGTTCGCTCTGATAGTCGTCGGTGTCATCAGTTCATCTCGTTCCGTGTCGGCGAAATCCTGTCGCTGAAAATGTTGCAGACGATGACACAAAATGGAACTAGGGGCCCTCGTTCGATCCGAATTGCCGTTGGTATCAGGGTCCATCATTGATCCGGAAAGTCAGTGCCCTACGGAACCGCCAGGAGATACGGTGGGTACAGATGTTACTGATGGAGATCGAAGCAACTCGGTGGTTAGTGCACCAATCATAGTAGTCTTATGAATTTGAATTGGAAATAAATGTTAGTTTACGATTTCAACCAAACCAGTTGGGTTTTATTCACCTCTAAGAGATTAAGGGTCGTTGCTAGAGACGTTGTCCATAGTAACGAAAATCAACAATTGTTAATTTTTCAAGATGGAACGTTTGGGAATCCAGAAGCTCACCGGAGAAAACTACAGTGTGTGAAAGACCAAGGTGGAATTCCCCCTCATCCGGGAGGATTTGTGGCAGTACATTACTGGTGCGGAACCGGTGGATGCCGTACGTAGCCAATCCGGCAAGCGAAGCTGCCAGGGTAGCGTGGAACGGTGGCGACCAGAAGGCTCGGACGACGATTGGCCTCCTGCTGGAGAATAACCAGCTGAACCTGATCATGGACTGCAAGACGGCAAAAGCGACCTGGGAGAAGCTACGGGGACACTTACGTCCAAAGTGTCGATTCTCAAGCGGATCTGAGACAAACGCTACTCCAACGGCGAGGACATCGAGCGGCACATTTTCGAGATGGAAGATCTGTTCGAGCGGCTGACGGTGACTGATGAGGGGCTGAGGAAGAGTCTGCAGGTAGCTATGGTGCTCCGGAGTCCACCGGAATCGTTTTCGACATTGACCACGGCTTTGGAGAAGCTGACATAGGATTTGGTCAAGTCCAAGGTAGACGACGAAGTAGCGAAACGTTGCTCGACTACTGTGTTGGATTCGGTGCTCAAGGCAAACGTGGTAAGTACAGAAGAAAATGCTTTGCCACTTTTGCCACAATCAGAAGCAATGCACGTCCCTTAAGGAGAAGCATACCCCAGAGCAAAGGTCATCGTGAGATTCGAAGCCAACCACGGCCCACGGGTGCGAGCGGCTCGTCAAGAAACCCGGACGAAGCAGGAGTACTCTTTCCTCACGGCGGGGTCTCCAGTTAGCCTAGTGGTTAAGACTATAGATCGCCAATTTGGAGACGCCGGATTCGATTCCCGCTCCGGTCGGGGAAATTTTCTCGACTCCCTGGGCATAGTGTATCATTGTACTTGCCACACAATGTACAAATTCATGTAATGGTACACTGAGGATACTGTTCGTATGTTTTTCATAGTTCACATCTTATGAATCAGTAATTTTTATTGTTTTCATCGTTTCATAGTTCTCGTATGCTTTTCATACTTTGAAATGCGAAATCCATAAGATTTGTCGTATGAAAAATCTCATAAGAAGCATCGTTTGAAAATCATAAGATGTGTTATGAAACACCATTGCTAAGGAACAACAAAACTTTTATTGGCTTCTAACCACTTCAACTTCCGAAGCGTCGATGGGCGTATGAGTAAAGCACGCGCTCGCCAACCTTGACGTCCCTGGTTCGATTCCAGGTTGCGATTTTTTTAAATTTGTGCAAAATACTTCATAAAAATATGTATGACAGTCATACGACATAGTTTCAGTTTTTATACGTTATGGGTATGATTTTCATACGTGACTGTTATGAAATTTATACAGTAACAGTATGACAATAGTTGGCACTATGAATCCAAAATCATAGTTCGTAACTATGATTTTCGCAAGAAATTCTTGTGGCAAAAAATCATAGTTGATTCGTATGATTTTCGGAGTTGCAGTATCCTCAGTGTAGGTAAAGAAAGCCCTTCAATTAATAAGGGAAGATTCAAAAATTACGTCCATCGTTTTTCGGGATTTCTAGACCCCCCCTCCCCCCTCTGTCACGCAATTTCCCTATACCCAATACACGTACTGTCACACTTTTCTAGACCCCCCCCCCCTCCCCCAAATGTTGGACGTAATTTTTGAACGTTCCCTAACAGTGGAAGTGCTCTAAGAACACTAAGTTGAAGAGAGGCAGGCAAAGTTCCAATGCGAATGTCGAGCCATAAAGAAGAAGAGAAGGGGTCGGAGGCGAAGTCGAATGAGTGGATCATCGATTCAGGCGCAACGTCGCACATGTGTGCGAATCAAGAAAGTTTCCTGGAGCTCGACGACAACAGCAAGAGTACTGTCTTGAAGGTATGCGTTCCCCAAGAAATCAGACCGAAATTTCAAACAACCGTTGGATATCGTGCACACCGATGTGTTTGGACCCATGCAGACTGTGACGCCAGGTGGATGTCGTTATTTCCTCACCATGATTGACGACCACTCGGTGCACCGTTGTATATTTCGTGAAGAAGAAGTCCGAGGTGTCTCAACGTGTCAAGGAATACGTTCAGATGGTGAAGACCGAAGGTCATACGTTCCGACCAGGGTGGTGAATATCGGAGTGACGCGTTGGATGCGTTCTGCCGAGCCGAAGGGATTCGACAACAGTTTACCACTGCCTACACCCCGCAGCAAAACGGATAGGCGGAGCGGAAGAACCGCTCTTTGGTCAAAATGGCGCGTTGCTTGCTGCTGGACGCGAGAACGCCGTTGCAGTAGTGGGCCGAAGCGGTAAATGAGCATGAGCATGAGCATGAGCATAGATGACCGCACAATTCGTAGTTGCTACTCCGTGATTGACCAGAGCAATCGAAATTGCACAAGGAACCAATGAATAGGGCTTGGGACTAGCTTACTATTCTCAATGTACACAGGTCGAGAGCTCTCAACTTTAATAAGGTCAATAACGGCGCCGGCCACGTCCTTACGGTCATCGAGGATGGAAGGGAATGTTAGTAAGACAAACGTTGTTATAAAGACCGCGAATCGCTGCATCTCCACGTTTGTCTCAGGAAGGATTTTTTGTTAGTAGGGTAAGGTAGTGGGCCGAAGCGGTAAATACAGCAAATTATCTCCAAAACTGATTGTCGACGAAGCTGCTGAGGAAAAGTTTGTTCGAACTCTGGCATGGAACGAAGCCGAACCTAAGTCATCTCCGAATGTTTGGGTCGCCGGTGTACGTTTGGACCTCTAAGGAGAAAAGAGGAAAATTAGAAGCAAAATCTAGCAAGATGTTATTCGTTGGGTACGCCTTGCGCCGTAAGGTGTATCGTTACATCGACCCAAGCAACGACAAGTTGACCGTCAGCCGTCACTGCAGGTTCCTGTCAAAGGATGAGGTTCGGACCAGGGTTCCTGATTTCCACTTTTCATCTTCTTCCCCATTCGAAGACAGTCAGCAGCGAACGGTTGTCGCTTGAGTTCGTGTGTGTGCTTGTCAGCGACGACAGAAAACTCCGGCGAACGGTGGGAAGCTACACTTGGAAATTATTCATTCGTCCATATTCGCATCGCAAGCGAATGCGATTCGTGAGTGATGCGATTGATATTGTGCATACGAGTTATTGATGTTTTCGAATTATTTTCTTTGCTAATCTAGCATTTCAGCGACAATACAGTAAAAATGTATGCATTACATGCAGAAATTCTCTTCTACTTATGATAATAGCCGCTTCGATCGCTCGCCAGTATTCTTCACCATTCGCCATTCATTCATTCGCTTGCGATCCAAACTGCGACGAATGGCAACGAATGTTCATGTCAAGCAGATGGCTCATCGCTTCCTACTGGTGATGGGGTTGCGTGTTTGATCACGACGAGCCGTTTGCTGCATCCTTCTTGATTCGCTTCAGCAAAGAGGAGTGAATATGAATGGAGTGAGGCGAATATACCGATCCTTGGTTCGGACCGCTGAACCTCAACAGGGAAGTATCGTTTATTAGCCTTCCAAACTCCTTGAACAAGCCTTATGTACCCGTTATTCCAGCAAACGTGGATGACAGCGATGACGAATCGGACGAATCCGATTTCCGTGGGTTCGAGACCAGCTACGACGATGCTAATTGTGGTGTATTGGCACCACTGCCTGCAGCATGGCACATACCGCGATTTGACCTGAAGACGGTTGCCATGTAATAAAACTTCAATCGCAGCAATCGCTGGTCAGAAACTGAAAATGTAAAAGTTAGTTTATAAGTGACATTAGAATAAAACAGAAGTAAAATTGAAAATCTCTTTTATTATTCAAGACGTCACAGTTTGGCGGCGAGGTAAAAACCAGAAGATTCGAAAATGAACGTGAAGCCCCCGGAGTTCAACGTCGGAGATTCCTGGCCACTTTATCAAGAACGCTTGGAACGGTTTTTCGTAGCCTACGACCTTAACAACGAGGACGACGACGAGAGGAGAGCTGCGTTCCTGCTGACTTCCGTTTCCCTGGAGGTCTACCAGATCATCAAGAATCTATGTTTCCCGGACAAGCCGGAATGCAAAAGCTTTTCCCAGCTCTGCGAAGTGATGCGCCAGCGGTTTACCCCAACGGTGGTGGTTTTTCGAGAGCGTTCGAGATTTTTCGAAGCACGTCAAGGCGACAACGAGTCGGTGGTGGAGTGGGCCACCCGGCTGAAAAAGTTGGCTATCGACTGTGATTTCGGTGCCACTTTGAACGATTTCATCAAGAATATGTTCGTCGTGGGATTGCGGCGTG
>NC_085136.1:17143346-17168346 GCF_035046485.1 Aedes albopictus
TTATCAATTTGAAACGTTGTTCTTCTGGTTATGATTTTGCCAACCAAAATCAAATCGAACCACCCGATATCGCACAAAATGCACTCTCGGTGGGATTCAATCCTATCCTCCTGCATCGATGCAACGCATTCATCGCATTCCTTGCCCCCACCTCTCTTCCAGCCAAAACCATGTACCCACGAACAACATATCGATTCATCCAAGCGCGGGGGTCCCGGATTACGGGGAAGAAACAACCGAGCTATTATTATTTGTAAATTGGTTTCGTTCAATCCATAAATATTAATTTCATTGAATAATAATGGTTTCGTTATTCGATTTATGCATTCCTATCCCCCCTTCGACTGTTGGACCCCTTGTTGCTCAAATCTATCATCATACGACGAAGCGACGGGAGATGGGGCTGTGAGGGGGGACAATACCCAATCGGATATGGAAAGAGGATTTACGGATCCGACCGATTGCCTGCCATGCTGCCGTGCCACTTCATTTCCATCCGAACGCACGCTCTGGGAATTTCTGCGCCCGTCCGGGATCCCCCCGTAAATGGAAGTGCAATTTTGCATATTGCAGGCTCCCGCGAGAGCGGAGGATAGAAGCGAGTTGGTTGTGCTTGCAACACTGCACTGACGCTGTCTGTGCCAGTGGAGGAAGTTTATCAATTGGTTCGCTGCATGGAGCCGCGCGTCGTACGTACGCAGTCGAGGCGTGGAACGAGATATTGAATTAGAGATTACTGAAAAGTATCGAATTTTTCTAACAATTCTATGTTTTCTTATCCAAAGTCAAAAGGCATCTAAAGATTCATTATTTAGTTTATACGACTCATTAGTTCGTATCTTTCGGTACATTTTTCTCAATTTTTGTCGAAAATTTGTTTTTTTTTTTTAGTTTGTGTCCTACCCCTTTCTAATTCCAATTTCAGTTTTCGGTATTCAGGTCTTCGCCAAGAAGAAACATTTGCGAATCCTTTGTAGAAATATTGTCGAAATGCCAAGGTTAATCACAAACGTCAGACCGAAACTAAACGTTATGCGCGATCACCATGATAATTACATGGAACGAGCTCACCAATTCCTACAAGCATATTTGTCAATAGCCCAGCTCCAAGAACTGAAATACAGGCAAAAACGAATCACATTCGCTAGAACCTCTATTCCATACCCAGTTTCCATTAAAAATAAGATTTTTCAGATCAGTAAAATTTTCAGTCCAGTCGCTATTTTGAAACCTCTAATAGTGTGTTGATGGAGTTGCTCTTAAAAAGCAATGCCAAACAATATCCTATTGTGTTCGCGCGCGTCACCTCGCGTTGTCACGGTTCCAAATCGCAGTGTTTTATGTTTGTTTTCGCCAATTTTTAGTTTTTAATTGTGCCGAAATGAAGTGGAAAATTATCCAGGATCGAAGAACGCGATCATGGACGGAATCAAAAATGAAAGCTGCTCTCGAAGCAGTGAAAGCTGGATGCAGTTATATAGATGTGGCTCGTGCTTACGGTATACCCACCAACACCTTGTTCTGCTACGTGCATAAACTACTGGACGTTTCCGAGCTTCCTAGTGAATTTTTGGTGCTAAATCGAGAACAGGAAGAAGAACTCGTTCATCGAGTAATCGATGCGATCCGTTCGACGAACGAACTGAATCGGACATTAATACGGCAAATGGCATTTCGAATTGCTGAAGAGTATTCATTATACCATAGGTGGAAGAAAGGGATGGCAGCAAAGTTGTGGCTGTGCAGCTTTCTCCAGCGGCATCCCGAAATCGAGGCGTTCCATGAAGCCTTGTTCGGTTCCGATCCCATATTGCCGGCGCAGATTTGGAACGGAGACGAATCTGGTTACTGGACCGTAAGTTTGAGCGTTGATGAACCCGAAATAATGTTCTAAAAATAATAACAATTGCGTTTATTGAACACTATACAGGTTATCGTAATTTCACTGGCTGAATGATCAGCAACGTGGTACAGAAATTCAGCAAAATATAGGCTTCTCTAGGAAAAAATATTTTTTTCGAGTTGCTATTTTGAAACCTCCGATAGGCTGATGGTGGAGTTGCTCTTAAAAAGCAATGCAAAACAATAAGGCCATCATACAGATAGTACCAGCTGTTTTTTTGTGTGTTTATCATGAATTTTAGACATCCGATGAACGCAGTTGACAGTTGAGTTTGTTAAGCACTGATGACACTTGACGAAACTTCGTTAAGTTGCACGTACACTGTGAATGTGTTTACATTTTTAGCTACAAATCGTCATAGACATCCGAATACTCTATTGTGCTCGCGCGTCTCTTCGTGTTTTCAGTTTCGGAAATCGCAGTGTTTATTTAAGCGTTTTTCGTTTGCAATAGTGCCAAAATGAAGGAGAAACGTGTCCGGAACTTAAGAAGGCCGTCCTGGAGTGAATCAAACTCGTTCATCGACCCAGTCAACCAGCGATCGTATAAGATGTTGCATAAGATGTTAAAGTGGAGGCGATATACGTACATCTTACATGCGCCTAAATGGAGGCATGCACGTATATGGCCTCCACTTTATCATCTTATGCAGCATCTTATACGATCACTGGTTGTCTGGGGAGTAATCGACATGATCCGTTCGACGAAGATACTAAATGGGATATTAGTACGGAAAATGGCATTCCAGACTGCTGAAAAGTATGCAGCGGATCATAAGTGGAAGGACGGGATGGCAGGAAAGAGTTGGACGTCATGCTTCGTTCGGCGGCACCCCGAAATCAATGCGATCCGCGATGCATTGTCCGATTCCGATCCAATATCGCCGGTAAGGATTTGGAACGGGGACGCAACGGGTGACAGTACCGTGAGTTTGTAAATTTCGAATTCACACGGAGAAAAATCAATACAATACAAATACAATACAAATACAATACAAATACAATACAAATACAATACAATACAAATACAATACAAATACAATACAAATACAATACAAATACAATACAAATACAATACAAATACAATACAAATACAATACAAATACAATACAAATACAATACAAATACAATACAAATACAATACAAATACAATACAAATACAATACAAATACAATACAAATACAATACAAATACAATACAAATACAATACAAATACAATACAAATACAATACAAATACAATACAAATACAATACAAATACAATACAAATACAATACAAATACCATACAAATACCATACAAATACAATACAAATACAATACAAATACAATACAAATATAATACAAATACAATACAAATACAATACAAATACAATACAAATACAATACAAATACAATACAAATACAATACAAATACAATACAAATACAATACAAATACAATACAAATACAATACAAATACAATACAAATACAATACAAATACAATACAAATACAATACAAATACAATACAAATACAATACAAATACAATACAAATACAATACAAATACAATACAAATACAATACAAATACAATACAAATACAATACAAATACAATACAAATACAATACAAATACAATACAAATACAATACAAATACAATACAAATACAATACAAATACAATACAAATACAATACAAATACAATACAAATACAATACAAATACAATACAAATACAATACAAATACAATACAAATACAATACAAATACAATACAAATACAATACAAATACAATACAAATACAATACAAATACAATACAAATACAATACAAATACAATACAAATACAATACAAATACAATACAAATACAATACAAATACAATACAAATACAATACAAATACAATACAAATACAATACAAATACAATACAAATACAATACAAATACAATACAAATACAATACAAATACAATACAAATACAATACAAATACAATACAAATACAATACAAATACAATACAAATACAATACAAATACAATACAAATACAATACAAATACAATACAAATACAATACAAATACAATACAAATACAATACAAATACAATACAAATACAATACAAATACAATACAAATACAATACAAATACAATACAAATACAATACAAATACAATACAAATACAATACAAATACAATACAAATACAATACAAATACAATACAAATACAATACAAATACAATACAAATACAATACAAATACAATACAAATACAATACAAATACAATACAAATACAATACAAATACAATACAAATACAATACAAATACAATACAAATACAATACAAATACAATACAAATACAATACAAATACAATACAAATACAATACAAATACAATACAAATACAATACAAATACAATACAAATACAATACAAATACAATACAAATACAATACAAATACAATACAAATACAATACAAATACAATACAAATACAATACAAATACAATACAAATACAATACAAATACAATACAAATACAATACAAATACAATACAAATACAATACAAATACAATACAAATACAATACAAATACAATACAAATACAATACAAATACAATACAAATACAATACAAATACAATACAAATACAATACAAATACAATACAAATACAATACAAATACAATACAAATACAATACAAATACAATACAAATACAATACAAATACAATACAAATACAATACAAATACAATACAAATACAATACAAATACAATACAAATACAATACAAATACAATACAAATACAATACAAATACAATACAAATACAATACAAATACAATACAAATACAATACAAATACAATACAAATACAATACAAATACAATACAAATACAATACAAATACAATACAAATACAATACAAATACAATACAAATACAATACAAATACAATACAAATACAATACAAATACAATACAAATACAATACAAATACAATACAAATACAATACAAATACAATACAAATACAATACAAATACAATACAAATACAATACAAATACAATACAAATACAATACAAATACAATACAAATACAATACAAATACAATACAAATACAATACAAATACAATACAAATACAATACAAATACAATACAAATACAATACAAATACAATACAAATACAA
Organism: Aedes albopictus; assembly: GCF_035046485.1. Lineage (NCBI taxonomy): Eukaryota > Metazoa > Arthropoda > Insecta > Diptera > Culicidae > Aedes > Aedes albopictus. The sequence continues at coordinate 17,148,392 of NC_085136.1, forward strand.
TACAAATACAATACAAATACAATACAAATACAATACAAATACAATACAAATACAATACAAATACAATACAAATACAATACAAATACAATACAAATACAATACAAATACAATACAAATACAATACAAATACAATACAAATACAATACAAATACAATACAAATACAATACAAATACAATACAAATACAATACAAATACAATACAAATACAATACAAATACAATACAAATACAATACAAATACAATACAAATACAATACAAATACAATACAAATACAATACAAATACAATACAAATACAATACAAATACAATACAAATACAATACAAATACAATACAAATACAATACAAATACAATACAAATACAATACAAATACAATACAAATACAATACAAATACAATACAAATACAATACAAATACAATACAAATACAATACAAATACAATACAAATACAATACAAATACAATACAAATACAATACAAATACAATACAAATACAATACAAATACAATACAAATACAATACAAATACAATACAAATACAATACAAATACAATACAAATACAATACAAATACAATACAAATACAATACAAATACAATACAAATACAATACAAATACAATACAAATACAATACAAATACAATACAAATACAATACAAATACAATACAAATACAATACAAATACAATACAAATACAATACAAATACAATACAAATACAATACAAATACAATACAAATACAATACAAATACAATACAAATACAATACAAATACAATACAATCTACATTTTCCTGGTGCACATTGCACGCGGAAACGTACGCCATTGTTGAATTATAGCATTTAATAATCCACAAACAAGCTTCCATTCACTGCGATGTAATTCCATCCATGTAAATCCGTGGATCCAACATTCACACCGAAGAGCAACGTCCCCCCTCCTGTTTGATATTCAAATTAGCGAGCTCCCGCGTGTGATTATACGAATCAGCACGGCAATCACTTCGAACAGTAGTGTTTGTTTGCAGCGGCACACGAGCATGATGACATCTTACTTCGGACGTGGCGTGACACGTCCGCCCGCCCTTCCGTCCGTACTTTGGGGCCCGTTTTACACCGTCATTAGTCCGCGCTCAGCTCAGCAGCAGATCCGCCAAGTAGTCATTATACGATGTACACTTACATTATTATTACCATTATCGTCGTCGTGTCCCCAATGATTATCATGTTCAGGTTCCTCCCTCTCCCTGACCCGCTGCTGCTGCTCCTCACTTTGACTCCTTCTGGTATCTTATGATCCAAGAAGGCCATTATTAGCGTCTCCCTCTGCTCTGCTTTGCATCACATGCCGACGAAGACGACTACGATGCAACTGAACTGGCTTCTGGAAACAGTACGACCGTACGAAGAATGGTATATCATTATCATATTGGTGCACCTCTCTCTACTGGGGCTGTCTCTGATAGGCAACAGTAGCAACGATGCAGTGCACTTCCAACAGAGTGACTTTCGTTCGGTGGCAGCTGTCATAAGCTGCTTATGGCGGAAGGCATAAGATTTCCATGTCTACCTACAGCCCTAACAGGTCTCGACAACGATGATGGCGGTGTAAAGTGATTCCAGTTTGTCTTATCATAACCTATAACAACATCGTTACAGGTTGGCTTGGTCGGTTCAGGCGACCTCATCTATCAGACGTGAAAATTGTTTCAAGAATTTTACCCATCTCTAAATAAACTTTACAATAATACTTAGTTCCGAAACACTGGCAACCCTGCCATCAACTGTCAAAAACTACACGTTAAATGTAAAACCACAGAACAAATCACTAATCGTTCTTTCCCTTCTCTCTCTCTCTCTTTCCAGGGTTCTGATGGAGGGTCGGTCGTGTTTGCATCGACACCGCAGACGCAACCGTCGCCGGTGGTACCGCCGGTGGCGGCCGCACCCAGCCCGGTGCAGGCTTCCGTGCCCCGCAAGTCGGACTTCCCGCCGACGACGGGCCTCCCGCTGAGCAACGGACCGCTGGCGGGACTGGCCGGCAGTGCCAGCCCAGTGCAGGTGCCGCCCGGAGCGGCCAATGCGGGCGGCGGCCCGGCACCGCCGGCGCCATCGCCCGCTCCGGCGGCACTGCCGCCGCCCAGTCTGCCACCGCCTTACCCCGCGACACCAATGCAGGTTAGTAGAGATTTTCTTTTTTGTTATGGAAATTAGAAGAAATGAGGCCCAATTTTTATGCTGCTTGTCCGAGAACGGGTAAAATGCGTCATGAATTTGCGATATATTTGTTTTTATGTTATGAAAATAAATCATAAAAATCGTCATGAAATCATGACCCGTTTTGTCGTAACACAGCCTCGACGTAACGTTTTCCGTATTGAGAGATGAAAAGGATTAATTGTAGCATGAAATCTTGACGTATGAGCTCTAGAATCATGACAATAATTTATGAAATCATAAGGCTTTATTTATGAAACTGATGCTTGTTATGTATAACTTTTTATTGATTTTTTTATTGATTATGTAAATGCTCCTAATTCCAATCATGTTTTGTGGTTCTAGCCCCAAATCCCAAGCCGAAATATCCCAAAAAAACCGTCCTTTCAGTGGATTTGACGACTTTTTGTGGGCTGTTCCGAATTTTTTGGTTCGCCAAAACCTGTGTCGTCGTCTACCCTCTTTCTCACGATTTTGAAGGTATAAGTTTCGGTTTCTCCTGCGGTGACGTAGCGGAAATTCGGGTCGATTGTTCACAACAAGTGAGCAAACAAATGTTCCAAATTCTAGATCATAATACATAGTAGAATCTGAGATTTATATCTGCAATGTCGAATGATTGCGCTGATGTAGCGTGTCCCCTTAACACGAAACATTGCCCATCAGAGAATGGTCATGCCAAAACTAATGACTTCACTAGTTTGTCTAACGCACGGCATAAAGATTACAAGGCAGGCTAGTAACCTATGTAAACATCTATTTTGGATGTAAACATGTGACATCATTCTTATCGTCTTTCACGTTGATCAAATCAAGCCTAACTTTAACCTAACTTTTTATCACTCACCTTTGGGGATGATTTTTCACGTTTCCGAAATGCTCAATGTATGATTTGCTATGGGAACAGCGAACTTCCCCTTCGCTTTTCGCCGTTCGTGGATTTTGTTACATACGGTATTTGATAAAGTTAGGCTTGAAATTGGTGTGGAGTACTAGATCACCCAAGAACGATTTGAATTACGCCATCAAAAAGCTGTCAGATTTCGGGAATATATCACCTCCTGTACACCGTGGTCTAACGAATGGAAAGCTTGCACCCGTTTGCTTTGATACACAGTTTCATAATGTTGATTTATGGTTTCATGAATTGGAGTCATGATTCCATAACTCAGCGTCATGGTTCTACTGACAAGCCTGGATAAAACAAAGAGGAGAAACGAATTGGAACAGTCGATATTCTGTCATCCCCATAGTTCCAATCGAGCAGAAAACCTGTCAAAACGACCAGGATTCGTCACTTTGTTATGCTCGAGACACTTAAGGTTCCACGATTCAGTGGCATGATGTTTGATATAAATGAAAACAATGATAGGTTTATTTCAACGTCTTTGGCTACCACGGCTTTTGGCATGAAAATGGTTAGAAATATATGAGTTTCCACAATTCTGGTTTTCCCAGGAGTTTTTCTCAAGATTTCTTCCAGAGATTCTCACTAGATTTCTCCCAAAATTTCTACAGAAGTTTTAAAGATAAGTTTTCTCCGGAATTTCTTCCAGCTGTTTCCCCGGCATTACTCCCAGTTCCCAGTGCCCCTCACGGGCTTCCTTCTGCAATTTCTTCACGAAAATTTTGTGAGATTTCATCTAAAGTTTTTCCCAGGATATTTCTTAAAGTTTCATTTAAAATTTCCCTCAGAGTTTCTCCCGTAACAGAATTCTTCCGGTTTTGTTTTCGTGATGTTTCTCACAGTTTTTCTTCCGGAGTTCCTTTTAGGATTTCTGCACGACTTATTGCTGATTTCTTGTGGATTTCTTCCCCTATTTCTTTCGAAGATCGCTCAGAGATTTTACCGGAAATTGTCCTGGGACTCCTTTGGGTTTTACTTTTTGGAATTTGTAATTGATACTCCTAGAGTTGTTGGCAAGATTTTTAAAGATTTTTTTTTTTGCATACCTTTTGGGATAACCTACGAGATTCCTTGTGAGAATCCCGCGAGGAACTTCGGCAAGAACTATAGCAGAAATCTCGAGAGGAATTTTAATAAAAAAAGGAGAAAATCCGGGATATCCGAAAAAACAAAACTTCTGGGAGTACTCCCACGAGGAAATATTAGGGAAATTCTGAGAGGAACTCTGAAAACTTCAAAGAAAAAAAAACTGGTATGAACTACGGCAAAAATCTCGCGAGGAAGTCTAGGATAAATCTCGTGAAGAAATCTTGGCAGGAACTCTGGTAGTAATCCCAAAGACAACACTCAGAAATTCCGGAAGGAACACTGGAAAGATCCCGATAGAAGCTCTTGGAGAACATCCTGGAAAATCTCTGGATGAAATCTTAAGAGATTTTTTTTTGAAAAAATGCAGAAACTTCAGGAAACAATCCCTGGATAAATTCAAGAGACTTCTCCGGGATAAATCGTGAAATAATTCTGTAAGGAACTGCAAATGAATTTAATGGAGAATGCGCGGTAGAAATCTTAGAAGGAACAACTGAAATAAACCTACATTACGTTGTTTCTTGTTCCTGATTGCAAAACACCATGAAACAGCCGCCATTTTGAATTTTACCGCTATCTTGCACTTTAGTCCGCCATCTTGGATTATTTTATAACCACGTATACCCATTTTGCGTGGTATGAAAGTCTAAAACTTTACAAAACAGCCGTGGGCATCTTTCCCATACCAAATATACCTATATCGTTTAGTTGTAGAGGCTTTCATTCAATAAATCAGACGCCATCTTGAATGTTAGTCCGTCATCATGGTTTTTTTGGTAAAAAAAATTGCGGACTCCGGACATTATGATTTTAGAGCCAGAAACCCCACTAAACAGCCCCCATTTTTTTTTGGTACGCCATTCTGAAGTTTGATTCACCATCTTGGCTTCCCGAGGACCGAAAGACTTACTAGCGCCACCTACTGAGCAATCCAAGAATCAACTAGTTCATCGTCAGATAGCTCTTGATTTCCTTTGCCAAAGGCGAAATTCTATTGCAAAGCAAGGATTTCAAGATACAGAAATGTTCAAATTTTCAGGACTCAAGAGACACCTTGCGGATAGACCAAGAATCAACTAGTTCACCATCGAATAGCTCTTGATGTCCTAATCAAGTTTGCGGAACACGAAATACATCTGTGTAGGCTGATTCTCGAGATACAAAAGTTTTCGAAACTCACTAGCGCCACCTAAGTGAGTAAACCTAGACACAGCAAGCTCCCCATCGGATAGCCAGTGATGGCCTGCTGATCAACGTTACCGAAGGCAAAATTCTTATGTAAGGTCTGAATCTACAGATACAGATACAGAAGCTTTCAAATATCTAAGTCTCACTAGAGGCACCTGGTGGATGAACCTAGAATCAGCTACATCATCATCGGATCGCCTTTGCCGAAGATTCCGCACTCAAACCAAGAAAAGTTTCAACTTGGGCTAGGTCAGGTAGGGTCAGGTACCCTATACACTGGATGTTGGCGCAACCCCTAACAAAGCAAAATGCTTCATGTTAAATACAGCCACCTACTGGAACCAATATGTACTGAATTACGTACTTTCGGAGAGAGCCTCTCTGATCTCCTGAACAACTTTGAGTCTCTGCGACCTTTCGTTTCCCCAGGGTGATTCAAATGTCTAGATTATTGCATATACCTACAGGCTTTATAATATTTTGTGAAGAAAAATTTTAATGAATCTTCTGAAGAGAAGTCTGGAATGGGTTTCGCACCCTTGATGTTGGATGGAATGAACTCACTTTTGAATACTATTGTTCTATCGTGTAAGCTATGCTACGGGAAAAATCAGATGCTGGTAATTGGCAAAATGAGTCGTGATTTCGAAAAAAATGAGTGTTTTCTTGTCATAAAAATACATCGAGAAAAAAAGGTCATGAAATCATGACTCATTTTTCCGCATGAAAAAGGATGTAGAAAAGAGGCATGTTGAGTCATGATATCATGAACCATACGCATTGGAATCATGACATATGTTGATGATCTTACTTAAGCTTCAACTTAGCCGCCATAAACTGAAAGCTTCAGCGAAGGTGAAGTCCAGATGATAGTTTTATTGTTCATGTGAACCGTCTTTTGCGTCATGATATATATCATAAATTATAGTAATATCATGAAGCAGCCCAATAGATACAAGTCAATTTTAAGTTTTTAAAAGCGTCTTTCAGAAGTTCCTTCGGGGATTCCTCCTGAAACAGAAATTCGGGGACATCTCTTGCAATTCCTTCGGGATGCCTCATGGACATTTTTCAGAGATTCCTTCAGGAGTTTCTCTAGGAGCTCCTTCAGGAATTGCTCCAGAAGTTCATTCAGTGATCTCTCCAGGAGTTCCTTCGAGCGTCTGCCCAGCAGTTCCAGGAGGATTCAAGGATGCCTCCAGGTGTTTCATCAGGGATTCCTTGATAAGTTCCCTCAGCTATTCCAACAGGAGCGCCCTTATGAATTCTTCCAGAAATTACTTCAGAGATTCTATTAAGTGGATTCAGGAACGCCTCCTGGAGATGTATCAAGAGTTCCTCCAGAAGTTTCTTTCAGCAATTCCTACAAGAGGTTACTTAGAAATGTGTCTAGGAGTTCCTTCAGATATTTTTTCTGAAGTTCTTTCGGAGATTCCTCCAGGAGTTGCAGGGATTTGTGCAGATGTTTCTTCAGTGATTCCTCCTGGATTTTTTCAGCGATTTCTCCAGAGATCTCTCCAAGCGCTCTTTCAGGAATCTCTCCAGAATTTGCGTGAGAGATTCTTACAGGAGCATCCAAGGATACCTCCAGGAGAATACAGGGATTCCTCTCTATAAGTTTCTTCAGGGATTTCTACAGATTTCATTCAAGGATTAGCCCAGGAGTTCGCTCTAAGATTCCTCCAGGACTTCCGTAGGGGAATCCTCGAGAACTTCCTTCAAAGACTCTTCTAGGAGTTCTTCCAAGAATTGTGCTCCTGAAGTTCATTTGGAGATTTTTCCAGGGATGCCTCCAGAAGTTACATCCGAGATTTCTCCAGGAGTTCCTACGGGAGTTCCTGAGAGTTCTTCCAGGGATTCTTCTGGGGGTTCTTTTCAGCAAATCTCCCGGATATCCTTGAAGGATCTCTGATGGAGTTTCTACAAGAATTCCTTCGAGTTTTCTTTCAGGGAATCCTCCACGATCTCCTTCTGGAATTTCTTCTGTTTTTTTTGGGGGGATTCCTCCTGAAAATCCTTATGGGATTCCTCCGAAAAAAAAACACCTTTGTGGATTCTTCCGAAATTTCCTGCGGGGATTCGTCCTGGGCTTCCTTCGGGGCGTCGTCCTGGATTCCGTCGGGGATTCCTTATGAAAATCCCTCGAAGATTCCTCTTGGAAATTCTCCCCCCTCCCTGGAGAGATTCGCCAATGCTGACTTCATGGTCGAATTTCGGTCACGCCGATTCTTACCACCGTCGCCGAATGTTGCCGCCGCCACCGGCCTAAAAATGGCCATTCCCAACTAACATTTTGATGACCGATTTATCTTGTAGAGGTTTTAAGAACCGCCACAAAACCTATTACCTTTTAATTTGGTTCTATGATGGTCTAAGAACCTCTTCTAAACTATTTGACTAAAGACTGTTACTTGGGTTACGCCGTCGCCGAGCAAAATATAGTCGGCGCACAGGTCTAATCATGAAGCTTCAATTGGGTTTTTAAATTTTGAAAAATGTATTGATTTTTCGTTTTTATACGAAAGAGCATATTTTTCTGAGCCACCATAATTTTTTTCAGATTTTTAGCACTTAATTGTGATACCTAAAATCAATTTCAAAGATATTTTTTGAAATCACCTTTTGACAGCTGGACAACTGCTTGACAGTTCCGCTGTAGGAAGCAATCAAACAATGATGTTCTCTTCTCCAAGGTTTATTTCAGAATGATCGGTAGTTCTGTCATTAGTATTAAACAATGCCTACCTAGATTTAACTTATACACTAAGGGTCTGTGTCAATTGGCGAATTAAAATTAATTTTTACTTAAATTTGACAGTTCAACACTTAAACTTGACAGTTTTCCTAAGGAAATAATTATCGAACTGTCAAGTTTAAGTGAAAATTAATTTTAATTCGCCAATTGACACAGACCCTAAGGCCTACTACAGCTCGGCCATCCTGACAATCTCGATGCCCTCATCGAGACAGCCATCAATTTTGATTTTTTTTTTGTTCGATGAATTTTCAGGAAATGGTTGACGTCCTCTTCCGCGTGTCCAAAAGATAGCGGCATCATCGAAATTTGTTTGAAAGCTTTCACCGTGGCAAAGGTTCCAATAAACTTCTAGCTCCAACTTCTTCAGCAACAACTTGTTATTTTTTCAAAAGCTTGAAAGTGTTTCCATGAGTTAATTTGCTCTTGTTCTCTTGCACTTCTCTTCAGTGGATTGTTCTCAAAGCTTTTCAATTGGCGAATATTCCATCCCCTAGAATGGAATTCGCAGTTTTGAATCGGCTTGAAAACTTTCTGTCCCTCAGACTTCGCGAGAATTCTTGCAGTTCTTCCGTCTCGGGCGAGATCTCCAACCCCTAGATTGGATTCCGCTTTTTCGATTTCGCTTTACTGCATTTTCCAGGAAACAGTTGAATCTGAAGACCATTGGCGATCCCACTTCTGATGTTGTAGGAAGCAATCAAACAATGATGTTCTCTTCTCCAAGGTTTATTTCAGAATGATCGGTAGTTCTGTCATTAGTATTAAACAATGCCTACCTAGATTTAACTTATACACTAAGGCCTACTACATCCGCCCAGTACAAAATGCGACCAGGGGTGATTCGACAAATCGCTCCCATACAAACTTCAAATTGATTTTTAAATAGGTTCCCGGGCTCCAAAAATCATAAAAATTTGGATTTCGGCTCAGTTTGGCATATAGATTCAGAATATGAGATTATATCAACACTGCTAAAGAAGCCAATTGCCAATTGAATGATTTCAAAATACTTAGTCATGAATCTGACGATTTTTTCCCAAAAGCTGAATTTGGAGACAAGTTAATTTTAAGTTTGTCGTTAATAAGTTCATTTCTAGGGATGTTCAGTAAGAAAATTGAGTTTTCTTCTTTCCGCAACGAATTATGTAATCGGTAATCACTGATGATGTCATTCGTTCATTGCAAATAAAGCAATATATTCATGTTGAAGTCATTTTAGAGAGAAATCATAAATCGTTAATCAAACGATCGATCACAGTCCTCGTCATAATTTTAATATGTATATCTTTTTACATAACTTGATTCAGTAGGCGGTGACCACGCTGCACAACTCGTGCTTACCTTGTTATACTGACTAAAACCGTCAAGATAAAACTGGCATAAAATATTAACGATTTATTTTTTTTTTCGTCCACCAAATCTGTCGGTTTTTACTGGTTTTACAACCCACAATCGCGCGCGGTAGGCGGCGGTTATCGCCGGACCGCGGTATAGGTATAGGCATTCAACCAGACGAAGGGAACGGGTTCCGTCCGGAGTTCGATTCCGTTCCGTCCGGTGGGAGCCTAATTTGCTGCCTAATTGTCATCTTGATCGTTTGCGTCGACATTTAAACTGACGTTTATTACTTTGCCTGTGACTAGTGTGCCTGGATGATGACGACGACAACGACCAAGTAGGCTGCTTGAGTATCTTGGGTCGAAGTAGGCCGATTGCCACCACCACGCACCACGGGGAGGTTTCATGCGATAGCCATTTTTATGACTTTCGAAATCCACCTCCTCGAGCACCGTAATCGAGGAGGGTCAAATCCATTATTGAGTCATAATCGTAAATTATTCAATTTGATTTCCATTCCGATTTTACCTTTTTGATACGAGTGAGTTGGGCCGAAGAGCTTTGCTTTCGCTTACAAATCCGGATAGACCACTCCCGTTAGACTCGGCATCCATTTTTTAAGATTTTTATAACAATTACTTACGCTTGCGCGAAAATGCTTTATGTCATTCCCAATTTTTTTTAATTATTTCAAAACTTAACAATTTTGATATTTTTATTCATTCGATACTTATGTTTCATATTTTGTAATGTCATTCGACTTGAACTTCCCTAGAAAAAAACGCATTACACTGAAAGAAAATCACATTTTAAATTCACTGGTATCAATCAGTAACTCTTTGAAATTGAAAACTTCAATTGTTTTACAAAGCTTGAGTGAAATCTTAAAGCAGGTTCCTGGAAGATCTTAGGATAACTTCAAGAGCAGCGTGTGTATGGAGATGTCAGCGTCTTCGCCGTGGCGTTATCGAGGTGATTCCGACCAGATCCGGCCATAACCTATAATGATCGCCCGCAATAAACCACCACCGGACCTAGGGGCAAGGCAGATCTAACGAGAGCAAATCTGTGCTCGAAATGTTGTTCAGAATTCCTCACACTTCCTCAGATTTTTTCCCATTTATACCAAAGTGTGATCTGGCACCACTGTCAAACTGCAAAGTGTTGCGTGTGCTGAATGAAAACTGCAGTTTGGCGGTGTCTTTCAACAAATTTCTTCGATCATTGATAAACTGTGTAACTCAGAATTGCTCAGAGTTGCTCTCGTTTGCACAGTGTCTTGCCCCTAGCACCGGACGGACGTCAATGAAAGAAAAAAAAATCCCAATATAGGCCTACTGCGCGTGGAGTCGTGCTCGCCTTATTATCAGCCTGTTAAATAAAACTTTCCTCTAGCGACTTGTTTTATCTAATATGGAAGTCCGGAGTCCGCTTCCCTTTGTCTCCAATGGTGGACCGTCATCGGATAAAATAGTTTCGACGATGAGTCCCTAGTTCGTTAAAAAGTGACTTAGTCGCATAAAAAGTTCCGTGGGTGATCGCTGATGAAATATACTCATTTTTTTAAAGAGTAAAGTTTTTAGTAGTCCACCGATGGACGTTACAGTTGGACTTGGACGTTATGGCCGTTGTTTTCCGTTTTCGGCTCTGTAATTGAGCCATTAAAGGCAATACAAACGAGGGGAAAACTGGATTTACAATACACGAACGATGGGATGGGCTATTTGATCATCGCGATAAGTGCTCGAAACAAGCTTTGAATTTGTAATGGAATTGCGCGTTTCTCGTCCGGTTTAATGGCACCTAATTAGTAATTGGCCAGAGGCGGTCGGTAGCTTATCTGTGAATGATCTTTAGCTTTCGTGTACATATCATCCAGTTTGTGAAGGGAAGCAGCAACTCGAATCAAGCTATATCATTCAACTATGATATATGTAATAATTTTATGTATGTTAATGTTGTCATAAAGTCATGCATAAACTATCTCATGAACTAATTACACATGAAAACATACATAACGCTCCTAATCGTGATCATCACGTGGTGTAACGACTATTTTGAAAATTAAGCGTAGTTTGTGTTGAACGTGACATGGGGTATTGTACCATTTGGGCAGGTGTACCTATTTTGGGCACTTGCCGCTATAACAAGGTCAATTTCAAACGGATTGATTTGAAATTTTGTATAGATTTAGGGACGTACAGTATCTAACTCTATACAAAAACTCAAATCAATCGGTTCGAAAATGACTTAGTTATAGCAGCAAGTGCCCAAAATAAGTACACCTGCCCAAATGGTACACGACCCTATACAGTAACACAGAAATGTTTAGCTAAATCTGATTGTCTTTTGTTCAATGCCTATTTGCGAACTTTTAACTTCCGCTTGTTTGATATGTCCATTCGTTTCTTCACTTCTGTTCTTTCCATCAATTCTACCTTCTTTTATCACACTCCTATAGAGATAAGTGACATTTCAACAAACGAATACTAGCGTGAGTTTTTCCATACACAAAAATGCACGCCAATTATTTTGGGCAATAATCTTCCTCACTTTTACTTTCAAAAGTCAATCCCAACCTGAAAGAGATAGTTGTTATTATTTGCTGGTTCCAGCTAAGCATTGAAACGATTATCTTTTGTCATTTCCGATCAGTACGGTGGTCCCAGTGCGTTCAGCTCATCCGCGAACTCCCAAAGTTGTTTCACCTCCGCTCTACTTGTTCAGACATTGCACAGTGGGAAAAATCAACCCAAAAAACGGATATTTTAACGCCGCTGGTACAAGAAGTTGACCATTTTTGACGTAAAAAATTACGAGAAATCAATTGGTGTTAATTTCATCCACCGCACGGCACGGGAAGTGGTCCATTTTGCTCCATTTTGCCCTTTTTCATACAAAAAGAGAATCAAAATGTACTTTCAAACAACTAACACGACTGTAGACCATTGAAAATAGCTGCAGGTGTAATTGGAAGTTAATAGGAATCATAAGAATACATTAAAGATCCTTTTAAATGCTTATTTTGCTCCATATGCCCCAACATTTGTCGGATGTTACTTGTTACTGACTTGAAGTTGATTTGTTTGGCATAAGACGAATTTCGCGCCAACTCGACCAGCGGTTGGCAACACCCTCTCAGAATCGAATGAAACTTGGTGGGCATAAAGACTAGGTTTTTATAAGCAACTTTGCATACTTAAATTTTCGAAAATTTTCAAGAGTAACATTTGAAGAGGGCCTAACTTTTTTTCGAAGAATTTTTTAAAATCGATGTAACTCAAAAATGACAAGACCTATAGAAAAGTGTTGTATGGGGGACTTTTAGAGAATTGTCCAAGCTTTCATGAAAAAATATTTTAAAAATTCTAAATACATTTTTACACGCTAAAAAATATATTTTTAAAATTAAAAGTCAATTTACAGAAAATGCCCACTTTTTTATGTTTTGTAATTTTTTTTTCTAAGAAAGTCAATATTGTTGCCTAACTTTCCTCCATACATCACAAGATGGGCACTTTTAAGGAAAAAAAGTTTTTCTAACAAAAACTTTTTCATGTTATTTTTTTAGCGTGTTGCGCATTAACTCGTACAGGATGTATCAAGAATCCTTATACCCATTTAATAACACTCAATGGGCATTACAACTTTGTTTGATTGGGTGCCTTCCTTTTCTTGGCGTTACATCCCAACTGGAATAGAACCTGTTTCTCAGCTTGTTTTGATATCTGAATGCTTAAAACAGCATTCTGTTTGCTGAAATTGTATTATTGTGTGCCTAGAACCAGTGAACTAACATCATTATTAGAAGCGAATGATAAAGAATCGGTTTTATTTCAACAATGGCTAACCACTGATCGATGCAATTTGGGAACTATTACTAAGACTATAGACGAGTTTGTTACGTATTTTGTAGAAAAAGTTGATAAGCTTATAACTCATGATTTCATTTATAAAGAACAATCCTCATTTTTGCGGGATAAAAAATAATCTCTTAAACAGGGTGAAGTATTAACAATTTGTGACTTTTCAGAAAATTATTCATTTATCATTCAAAATTCAGCTCAAGCTTACCATTGGAATAATTCTCAAGCTACCATTCACCCCTTTGAAGTGTACTACAGAAAAGAAAATAAGTTGGAAAACTTGAGCTTTATAATAATATCTGAAGTACTTACACACGATACAACAGCAGTTCAGTTATTTATATCAAAACTGCTGGATTTCATTAAACAATCGATTGATTTCTCAAAAATTACTTTCATGTCAGATGGAGCAGCAGCTCATTATAAGAACAAAAAAAAAAATTGCCAGTTTGTGCAGTTTTCGGTCCAATTATGGATTGGAAGCAGAATGGCACTTCTTCGCTACTTCACATGGCAAAGGTCCATGTGACGCTGTTGGAGGTACTCTCAAGCGAATGGCAAAACGAGCAAGTCTTGCTCGAGATTATGGAAACACAATCACAACTCCTCGAGAACTGTATGACTGGGCAGTTAAACAGTCAGATATACATATAACAAAATTGAATTTCTGCTTTATTTCAAATGAACAATATGCAAAAATGACGTATGAACTTGAAGAACTATACACATACAGTCACGTAAAAACAATACCTGGTACACAAAAATTTCATTCATTTGTGCCAATTTCTGAAAATCAAATTGAAGCGAAGAAGTTTTCGAATTCAAAAGATAATCCAAAAAAGTTTACTTTGTTTCAGATAGACTAAAGATCTAATATTCAAAAAACGTTACAATAGAATGTATAAAAGAAGGATGTATATATTGTAGAAAAGAAAATAATTGAATACACATATACATATGTACATATTTCATCAATACACAAGCGTTTTCATTGATATAAAACCCTAAAAGCAAATTTATCTTGAGCCCTTTCCAATATCAAGCACGTTTTCAATGTCAAGCACGTTAAGATATTAAAAAAGTAGTTGAGCCCATTAAGTTTTAATGGATTGTCATTAGGATTCTGGATACATTACTGTACGATTTAATGCACAACACGCAAAAAAAATAAAATGAAAAAGTTTTTTTTAGAAAATTTTTTTTCCTTAAAAGTGCCCATCTTGTGATGTATGGAGGAAAGTTAGGCAACTATATTGTCTTTCTTGGGAACAAAAATTCAAAACATAAAAAAGTGGGCTTTTTCTGTAAATTGACTTTTAATTTTGAAAAGATATTTTTTAGCGTGTAAAACATTTTTTTATATTTTTTAAATATGTTTTCTTGAAAGCTTGGACAATTCCCTAAAAGTCCCCCATACATCACTTTTTTGTACAACTTATCATATTCGAGTTATATTTTTTGTGAAAAAAAACGGCTAATGCGCAACACGCTAAAAAAACTAACATGAAAAAGTTTTTGTTAGAAAAACTTTTTTTCCTTAAAAGTGCCCATCTTGTGATGTATGGAGGAAAGTTAGGCAACAATATTGACTTTCTTGGAAAAAAAAATTCAAAACATAAAAAAGTGGGCATTTTCTGTAAATTGACTTTTAATTTTAAAAATATATTTTTTAGCGTGTAAAAATGTATTTAGAATTTTTAATATATTTTTTCATGAAAGCTTGGACAATTCTCTAAATGTCACCCATACATCACTTTTTTGTACATCTTATCATATTCGAGTTATTTTTTGTGAAAAAAAAACGGTTAAAGAACTTTGACTCTTTTTAAATGTTAGTCTAGGTTAATTTTGAAAAAACAAAATACGCAAAGTTGCTTGAAAAGGTAAAGTCTTGAAACCTACAAAGTTTCATAACATTCTGAGGGGGTGCTGCCAACCCCGAAGACGAGTTGGTGCGAAATTCGTCATAAACAAAAAGCGCTAGATCTTCTATCACCAGAATCATCTTCGGGAGTTGTCCAATTTGCCCCATTTAACCCTACTTTCATGAAAAAATGAGATTTAAATGAATTTATGAAAAATAAATACTACTATGGAACGTTGAAATTAGTTTCAGGTGCAATTGGAAGCTAAAGTGCCCCACACAATGCATACGTTTGCGTGTGCGTGACAGTTATTTGACAGATTTCCCATGGGAAAACTGTCAAAAAAACGCAAACCTCGACGGAACGGACGCTATGTGTTTCAGGCTTAACAGTTATCATGCACATACAGTAGACGTTCGATAAGTGCAACATGTTTACGTTTCAGTTACCGAATGAAATTCGCTAACTGCAACGACTGACAAACGTCAAACGGTTGCCAATTTGTTGTTGAACGCAGCCAAAATGCACTCAAAAACATTGAAGTGCAACTATAGTGCATCCGAATAATCATCGCAACTCTGTTGACGTTTTAATTTTGACAGATAGCGGTGCGATAACTGCAAAATTGTTGCACTTAGCGGACTTGCAGTTAAAAAGCATTGTAGTTAAAGCGTTTGCACCGAGCGAACGTCTACTGTATCTGAAATATATTTTCCCTATTTTACCCTACATGCCCCTAAAACTGCTGGATAATAACATATTTTTATGGTTTTGTAATGTCGCTGGATGCAAAACATGAAGCACTGGATCATTTTTTTATATATACAAATGCGGGTTATTTAATACTAGAATCATTCTCGGAATGGTATAAATTATAAATAGCTATCCATTTCACCCCAATTTGCACTGGGTTGCTGGGTAATTCTTTCATGAAATTATTGTGAGCTTTCGTCTTAAGTTTCTCCGGGGATATTTTTTAAAGATTCTCGCGGGATTACTCTTGATGTTCTTTCAAAAGTTTCCTTCCGCTGCTGTTGTTC
The DNA here is from genome assembly GCF_035046485.1 of Aedes albopictus. Classification (NCBI taxonomy): domain Eukaryota; kingdom Metazoa; phylum Arthropoda; class Insecta; order Diptera; family Culicidae; genus Aedes; species Aedes albopictus. The sequence goes on from NC_085136.1 coordinate 17,164,652, forward strand.
GCGATGTAGCTCGCCGCTGTAGAACGCTCCTTCGTCGTTGCTACTCCCTGCTTGGTCCTTGCTTCGGCTTCTCGTCCTGGAGGATCTTGAACTTGACTGCATCGGCTGATAAAGCTTGACCCGATGCTTCCATTCCCATTACCACGGCCCCCACGTACGCTTCGGTTGTTTGAAATGTTTTCAACCGAATCAAAGTAAGCAGCTGCAGCAAACTGTTCCGCCGCCATCTTGAAAAGATTTCTTGAGTTGGTCTCAAGCTGCCCTTGTGTCCTTTGCGGTCATCCTCAAGCTGTAGTTGGTCTTCTCCATGCTAAGACAGATGGTGGTCCGCTGCTTCGTGTTTTCATCCGCGATCTCACCTTCACGCGGCTCCACCGTGTTCCACGTACCTTTTCGGTTAAGGGTCATCTTTATCGAGAACGCCCACTTAACATAGTTCTCTCTTCACCGCTAAAGCGACACTGCTTCCAATGGGTCGTACGGTCCGGCGATCCAATGTTGCTGCGCTTGATCCCAGTCTCGTTCCGCTTCCAGATTCTCCGCCTCCGGTGTTAGCCATCGTGGTAAAAGCTTCAGAACTACATACTTCTTCAGAAAATCTTCGGTTAAGACAAAACTGCTCGAAAATCTTCTGGCTATGTCCCGTTTCGCTGGGCCCATAACCTATCGGAATGGAATTGAAAGACGTCTTGACTATAGACACTATAGATTCCATAGACTCGCGGAGGCGTAGACAACTGTAGCCAAACGAGCTGTCAGTTCGTGTAGCCAAACGAGCATGACGTCACGATTTCAATAGCGATAATGGATTATGTGACGTCATATTAGCTCGGTACACTCTAAATTCACGATAAAACACACTGAAATCGTATTGCTCAACCATGTCTCCGCGAGTCTATGGAATCTATAGTGTCTATAGTCTTGACTGCGCTTGAGTGAAAAAAGTGGAATGAAATCGATGGCTTGCCTGCCACAAATCATCGCTGATTACTTCGATCCCAATAAAACGCTTTTGGCTGTTGCGCTTTTACCGCAAAGGGGACTGACTGGAAGCGAACCTGGAAGCTGGATCGTCGTTGGTTCGGGGGCGGTATGAAATCTACCCACGAGAAAGCTACTCTGACCTCTGACTGGCGGCGGACGCAATGACAGCTGCGAAAGCAGACAAACACTTCATACACTTTGTTCTTCCTTCGAAGTTGATATCCGTGCGCAAACTCGTTGAGAAGGGCGGAAAAGTGATTTTCGGCACCGGTCGAAGGATGAACGGGTGACAGTCGTTGTGGCTCCGAGCGGAGGGTTGTAGTGTATCAAGAAACCTCACAAAGTCATGAGCCACCGACAAAACGCACACGTTAAACTGCCCCCGGTGATACAACAATGCTGTTCAAGAGCTTTTCAAGAAGAAGTTCGGTGTACGATCCATACGATGTATGGAGTCAACGATGACTATTCCCGTTTAACACAGCCGAGAGAAGTCGGAGAAGAAGCAGAGAGACTTCGTAATAGATATGAAGACTACACTCGACAGGCCACCGAAGATAATTCTCTCTGAGAATAATGGCGAGCACCTTCCTGGAGCAGTTCTTCAAGCAAGAAGAAGTCAGGCCGCAGTTTGATTACCAACAGTCTCCGTAGTAGAAGGGGACAGTAGACGTTAAAAACTTACGTTGAACGCATGCTTTTGGAAGCAGGACTACCGAAGAAGTACTGTACGGAGGCTGTGAACACGGCGAACACATTCAAAACTGACTCCCGACTAGGTAACTGAAGGTTACACCATACAAAGCGTGCTAAAGAGAAAAGCCGAAGCTGAGCCACGTGCAACCATTATTGGAGTTGATGCGTTCGTATGGCTTTCGAAGCAGAACCGAACGAAGTTGGACGCAGTTATTCGCCTCAGCAGAAAGCATAGTTCCAGGATAGGCGTACCGAGTGCATCATCAGTAACCATGGTGCTTGGTTCATGTCAACAACCATTACTCTCGAAGAAAAGATGGGAAAGCATGGGAAGGGACATTCTCGCTGTGAGCTAGCGGACAATGAAGGACGGTTCTCCATGTCATCGCCTTCACAGTACCCTCCGCAGATACGATACCTTGGATGGCTACGTCCGCCTACGCATCGCAGAGCAAAAGAAGAAGGTAATGTCCACCAACGAGAAACAGCAGAGTCTAGTAGGCGTTTACTCTACGCCACGGTATGCCCACGGCCGGTTCTAGCAATCATGGCGTCCATCTTTGGACGTAAGATCAACAAATCAATGAAGAGCGAGTACACGTTGTTAAAAGTAATAAGTGTAGCAAAAGAACATGAGCAGCGGTGCAACAAACAGAGTAGGCGTGAAGCAAGGACTATTATATTTGATAGTTTCCGCACAGCTGTCATTCCTGTTTTTATCGTAGAGCAACAAATACAACATTTTTTGTTCATCGTTGAATTGCGATAGTTTACAACAGGTTTTGGCACCAGCTGACACAGTGTTTTGTTGAAAGTGGTTCAGGAGTAGAAATGGATTTCGCAAAGCTAAGGGGTTCTAGCGACTTTCATACGACAATTATGAAACATAGGCGAAAACAAAGCTGCTGGAAGAATTCGAGCGACGCCGTGGACGAATTGATGAATTTTGCGATGGGAAAGCCCTTGCAGTGAAAGTGTTCCAAAAACAGACGAAGAGTTTCAGAGGAACAGCGCCTATGCTCGCGGAAGCGCTAAACACGTTTGCGGAACTGTGAGCTGCTGAAGAAATTACGGAATAAGACACCCAGAGTTCCAGTGAAGCCGAAAATACGTTCCGCAGTAGCTGTTGGGAAGGAAGAGTTTCACGGCAGCGTATGCTTTGCAACACATCTTGAGAGTTGCACTGGCCACGTCCTTGCAACCGCTGAGCATGATGAAGAATAATCACATTTTCTATTTATTTTTTTTCCTACACTAATAGAAAACGTCAACCCAAAACCGATTAAAAAGTCAATCGCAACCGCCAATGAAATGGCGTTTCAAATCCACTGCATATGTACCAGATCTGCTCTCGGATATTCATCAAACGACAGCAACTTGCTAATTCACTGTCATTCCCCGAATCGTTTGTCGAACCAGGAGATTAATATTCCATTTTGCGATTCTACACCGATGATATATAGGCAGATACGCGGCCAATAATTGAGCCGATTGTTTCTACCGCGAGCGGATAATGGCCTTTCGCTGCCGTCATCAGAAGTGATTCCCATCGGACCGCGCGAGAAGATCTGATTATGTCTGACTGTGTGTTGTTATACCGCATACCATATCATTTAGCTATGAATGATGCCTCTATGACAATACCCCGGGAATCAATTCCCCACAGATGAACAGTGAACGGGATTCTCCGGAACAATGCAATGACCATCGCGTTGTGACACCGCATGTGTTTGCTTTCACAAATGCAGCCAGCCAGCATTCAGCAATATCAGCATCAACAACATGTGTGCTGTGCACACAATTCGATAATGGTTGACTAATGAAATAATCATAACGACAATTAGCTCTATGGCCCTGCCTGCCTGTCTGCTCTCATCTCGTCCTCCGGAAAGGACGGAAGTTTACCCTAGTTCTGCCGAACCGGAGCTGAAACGACAATTCAATTTGGCCAGCACGCGAGGGCTTCCCAAATAAGCAAATATTTGCATAATTGCATTGATTTTCCGGTTCTGGAA
>NC_085136.1:17168846-17193846 GCF_035046485.1 Aedes albopictus
AATCCTGAGAGGATTCTCGTCAGTATCCTGAGAGGATTCTCGTCAGAATCCTGAGAGGATTCTCGTCAGAATGCTGAGAGGATTCTCGTCAGAATCCTGAGAAGATTCTCGTCAGAATCCTGGGAGGATTCTCGTCAGAATCCTGGGAGGATTCTCGTCAGAATCCTGGGAGGATTCTCGTCAGAATCCTGGGAGGATTCTCGTCAGAATCCTGGGAGGATTCTCGTCAGAATCCTGGGAGGATTCTCGTCAGAATCCTGGGAGGATTCTCGTCAGAATCCTGGGAGGATTCTCGTCAGAATCCTGGGAGGATTCTCGTCAGAATCCTGGGAAGATTCTCGTCAGAATCCTGGGAAGATTCTCGTCAGAATCCTGGGAGGATTCTCGTCAGAATCCTGGGAGGATTCTCGTCAGAATCCTGGGAGGATTCTCGTCAGAATCCTGAGAGGATTCTCGTCAGAATCCTGAGAGGATTCTCGTCAGAATCCTGAGAGGATTCTCGTCAGAATCCTGAGAGGATTCTCGTCAGAATCCTGAGAGGATTCTCGTCAGAATCCTGAGAGGATTCTCGTCAGAATCCTGAGAGGATTCTCGTCAGAATCCTGAGAGGATTCTCGTCAGAATCCTGAGAGGATTCTCGTCAGAATCCTGAGAGGATTCTCAACAGAATCCTGAGAGGATTCTCGTCAGAATCCGGAGAGGATTCTCGACAGAATCCGGAGAGGATTCTCGACAGAATCCGGAGAGGATTCTCGACAGAATCCTGAGAGGATTCTCGTCAGAATCTTGAGAGGATTCTCGTCAGAATCCTGAGAGGATTCTCGTCAGAATCCCAAGAGGATTCTCGTCAGAATCCTGAGAGGACTCTCGTCAGAATCCTGAGAGGATTCTTGTCAGAATCCTGAGAGGATTCTCGCACGAATCCTGAGAGGATTCTCGGATGAATCCGGAGAGGTTTCTCGGACGAATCCGGAGAGGATTCTCGTCAGAATCCTGAGAGGATTCTCGTCAGAATCCTGAGAGGATTCTCGTCAGAATCCTGAGAGGATTCTCGTCAGAATCCTGAGAGGATTCTCGTCAGAATCCTGAGAGGATTCTCGTCAGAATCCTGAGAGGATTCTCAACAGAATCCTGAGAAGATTCTCGTCAGAATCCTGAGGGGATTCTCGTCAGAATCCTGAGAGGATACTCGTCAAAATCCTGAGAGGTTTCTCGTCGGCATCCTGAGAGGATTCTCGTCAGAATCCTGAGAGGATTCTCGTCAGAATCCTGAGAGGATTCTCGTCAGAATCCTGAGAGGATTCTCGTCAGAATCCTGAGAGGATTCTCGTCAGAATCCTGAGAGGATTCTCGTCAGAATCCTGAGAGGATTCTCGTCAGAATCCTGAGAGGATTCTCGTCAGAATCCTGAGAGGATTCTCGTCAGAATTCTGAGAGGATTCTCGTCAGAATCCTGAGAGGATTCTCGTCAGAATGCTGAGAGGATTCTCGTCAGAATCCTGAGAGAAGTCTCGTCAGAATCCTGAGAGGATTCTCGTCAGAATCCTGAGAGGATTTTCGTCAGAATCCTGAGAGGATTCTCGTCAAAATCCTGAGAGAATTCTCGTCAGAATTCTGAGAGGATTCTCGTCAGAACCCTGAGAGGATTCTCGTCAGAATTCTGAGAGGATTCTTGGACAAATCCCAAAAGGATTCTCGGACGAATCCAGAGAGGATTCTCGTCAAAGACTGGATCAGTTCTGCTCCAACGACTGGAGCTGTTCTACTCCAAAGACTGGAGAAGTTCTGCTCCAAAGACTGGAGCAGTTCTGCTTCAAAGACTGGAGCAGTTCTGCTCCAAAGACTGGATCAGTTCTGCTCCAAAGACTGGATCAGTTGTGCTCCAAAGACTGGAGCAGTTGTGCTCCAAAGACTGGAGCAGTTCTGCTCCAAAGACTGGAGCAGTTCTGCTCCAAAGACTGGAGCCGTTCTGCTCCAAAGACTGGAGCGGTTCTGCTCCAAAGACTGGAGTAGTTCTGCTCCAAAGACAGGAGCAGTTCTGCTCCAAAGACAGGAGAAGTTCTGCTCCAAAGACAGGAGCAGTTCTGCTCCAAAGACAGGAGCAGTTCTGCTCCATATCCTGGAGCAGTTTTGCTCTAAAGTCTGCAGTAGTTCTGCTCTAAAGACTGCTTCGAAGATTGGAGCAGTTCTGCTCCCAAGACTGGAGCAGTTCTGAAACAAAGTCTGGAGCAGTTACGCTCCAAAGACTGGACCAGTTCTGTTTCAAAGTTTGGAGCAGTTACGCTCCAAAGGCTGGAGCAGTTCTGCTTCAAGTCTGGAGCAGTTCTGCTTCAAGTCTGGAGCAGTTCTACTTCAAAGACTGGAGCAGTTCTGCTCTAAAGTCTGCAGTAGTTCTGCTTCAAAGACTGCTTCAAAGATTGGAGTAGTTCTGCTACAAATACTGGAGCAGTTCTGCTCAAAAGACTGGAGCTGCTCCAAAAACTGGAGCAATTCTGCTCCAAAGTCTGCAGTAGTTGCTTCAAAAGGAAGGTAAGCTACACAACGGACAAGCGAACCCTCTCGAGAGTGTAAACTGAGAATAGATTCCTTGAGATTTGGTAAAAAGGAAGCAAATTACCCCGAGAGGGTAAGTTTAAAAAAGCGCATTCCCCCGAGAGGGTACCCGGGCGAAACAACGTTACATTGTTGTCGTTCTTTGGCTAAAATTAAATGACATTTCAAAGACAAAGTAGGCCTTAAGTAGTCTGACTCACGCCAATGTTGCCAGATTTTCTCCGCACGTGACAACAACAGTGTTAGCAGCAAGAATGATTAAACGAAACAACTCCGATCGAAAACTTTAGTTGACGTTTGCAGTTTCAACAGCGCAGCCTACTGTTGAAACAATGCGTTGAAAGGGAAAGCATCCCCGCTCCATTTTCGATGGCGGCGATAAAAAAGTCGCTGTTTTCAGCAAAAAGCGAAAGCGCTCCAAAACAAAAACAGGGTGAGACGCGGCGCCGCGTCAACCGACTCTGTTGTGAGGAACGAGGAGGGAGGATTTAAATTAGTAGACAAAAGGATTTGTCGGCCGGAATCGGCTTTTGCCTGTCTTTCGCGCACCAACAACAGAAGCAGTCGGGGTAGGAAAAAGTAATTATAAAAGTATACACACAAAAATCCGCCTGCTCCTCTGTCGCTCTCGCTCGCCACCGTCTTTTTTACACTGGGAGGAAGGGTTTCTTCTCGCCTACTTTGTGCGCGGATCGGATCGCGCGATGGGTGCGCAAGGGATGGAGGAAGAGTAAATTAAAATTAAATCCTTTTACCGGAAATTTTAACGATCCGCTAAGAACGTGCCTCTTTCTCTCTCTCTCTCTTTGGCAAAAAGTTGTTTCCCGCTGAATGAAAGCGCCACCATGTGGCGTGGTTTGAGGGTAGTCTGATTATGCTTACATTAATTATTTTCACCACACTTCTACGCCAGGGCGGGGTTGGTGAGGAGTTGCACATTTTACGCTGGGGATCTCAGTGTTTTTATTTTATATTTTTTTAGCACTGGGGCGGTATGGGAAGGAACGGAGGAAGCCCAACTCTTTTCGGAACTTTTACAAGCTTTCTTTGCAACAAACCAAACCACCGAGTGAGTTGAGTGGTGGCATACACAGAGTAGCGTCTTCCTCTGGCAGAAGCAGCGTCATAAAAATAAATTCCCTCAACTATTACTATAAATGCAAATGTTATGGCGTTCTTTCGCTACGTTGCAAAAGAGCAAACGAAACGAGCGCTCGTTTCCGAGGGGTGTCCCAACCCTTCGTTTTCCACGCGACAACATTGTTTGCCGCAGGAAAAGGCGAACCAACTTCACGCTGAAGAAGTGAGTGAGTGCATACATTTTTCGGGTTGAGTTGGTGGAAAATTTTCGCCCAACGAAACGACGGGTACTGTTATCCATTCCGGGTACGGCCAAGGCAACGCGACGACGGCGAGGATAGTTCATTTTATATTTATTTTATGGACCCCTCGTTTCGCCGCAGCCGCCGCCCACTACGATTCCGTCGGAGCCGGAGCTGGAGAACACTACTCACGTTTATTAACATAGCCATTTTGTTAAAATGTCATTTCTTTCGTTTCGCTTGCTACGATGTTGTTGCGGGAGAAGAAATGACACAAGAGGGGGGCCCAGTGGAAAAAAGATGGCGACGACATCGTTAGGTGCCTTTTTACGATGCTCGGTCTCGTAAAAATTGTCTCTATAAAAGCGTGTACCTACTCTTTTTCGTTGTCCGTCGGATCCGGATGGAGTGCCGTAAAAACTACAGCGATTTTTATGAATCTCCGTCGCCACAGAAGCAGCCGCGCCATGACAAATGTGTTAACCATCGCTTTTCTACGATGCGCGCGCTCGTGTTTATTTGCATGAGTGACAGTTGGTGTGACCCCTCGTAAAAGCACGGCGGAGCAAAGTTTTACTGTACAGCTAAATTGCTAAATTTTATTCAACTATCAACTGGCAGTTTTACGGCATCATTACGCGCGAGCGAGCGAGCGAACGAACGACGAGGGGTACGACACTAGAGTGACAAATCGCGAGAACGCGACAACGGGGGGTCCCCCCGTCGTCGACGGGTGAAGGCGAAACAGAGAAACAAAAAAAAAAAACATCAAACGACACAACGAACGGCAAACATTACATTTATAATGACGATGATTATCGTGTCGTTATACTGCTGTTTATTGTCACAAGATTATGATTATTATCGTTGGGTTGGGTTTTTATGGTGGACCCCCCTCCGTCCGGAGCGAAACGAAGCGAAATGAGGGGTGCGAGGGGTGTTTCCTTTCGCCCAACATGGTCTCTGATGGAGACGAGGGGTGTGACGATGCCGTTGGGGCTTATTGGATAGAGGAAGTAAGTTACTTTGACATGCTATGTAAACTTTTTGGACTATTTTGCTCCTATGAGCATTGGAAGAAAATTTTACATATTTTTATTTTAGAGTGCAATTTTGGCAGATGCTTTCTTAACCGAGGGGCTTTCCAATCCAAAAGCGCCTGTAATCACACAATATGCACATAAATAACGATAAGTATTGTATAAGTTGCTCGCACATAGGATCATTCAAAAGATTTAAATTTGACAGCTTTAGGAATGGCATATTTGATCCCTAACAATTAAGATTACTGCTCGATAAATGACAATCCATAATAGCTGTCAATTTATGTAAACAGTCCATTTTACGAGACGATTTCATGAAATAAACACAGGAGGTGGCGTACTAACACGTGGAGTAAAACACCAACATCAACAGTGTTGTCGTCTCGTAAAATGGTCCATAGCATCGAAGCAATTGAGACAACCAAGGGGTCTTCAAATGTTAGTTCTTAGATTTTCGTGGAGGCTTGCTTGGATCTCATTTCGGGACCTCCATTGAGGTAACATTGCCTAAATGAACTTTGATGGTGTTCAGAGTAAGTTAGATTATGGTCAAGGTTTGTTTACGGGAAAGAAGTGAGGGGAATTAAGGCCTCTCAATGACTGTCTAAGAGTATCAGAGAGCTCCCTGCAGTACATGGGTCATGCAGTCATGGGATCTACACACATAATCAGTGATTTATCGGAACATTATGAAGTAAACTCATGTTCATACAGTCCATGCAATTATGTGCTGTCAAGTTGTCAGTTCAATGTATGTTTGAGGATCTACAAGAATTTCCTTGAGTACAGGCAAACGGATCTACTAGAGCGTAGATTAGTCTAAAACGTTAAGAAGCCCTGAAACGCCCTTGAAGCCCATCTCTGGGAACACCTATGAAACCTCATGAAACACCCAGAAACAACCTGAAACGTCTCTGGAAATCTCTTGAAACCGCTTCTGAAGGGCATCTGAGAGCCTCGAAACACCTCTGAAAATCCTCTGAAACCGCTCGTGAAACTCATCTGAGAACCTGTGAAGCCCACTGAGACCCCTTTGATACCTCATGAAACAGCCTGAAACGCCGGAATTCCTCTCAGGAATTCACCGGAATTCCTCTCAGGAATTCACCGGAATTCCTCTCAGAAATTCACCGGAATTCTTCTCAGGAATTCACCGATTTTTTTCTCAGGAATTCATCGGAGTTCTTCTCAGGAATTCACCGGAATTCCTCTCAAAAATTCAGCAGAAGTCCTCTCAGGAATTTACCGAAATTCCTCTCATGAACTCACCGGAATTCCTCTCAGGAATTCCCCGCAATTTCTCTTAGGAATTCACCGGAATTCCTCTCAGGAATTCACCGGAATTCCTCTCAGGAATTCACGGAAATTTCTCTCAGAAATTCACCGGAATACCTCACAGGAATTCACCAGAATTCATTTCAGGAATTCACCGGAATTCCTCTCAGGAATTCCTTCAGGAATTCACCGGAACTCGTTTCAGGAATTCACCGGAATTTCTTCAAAAAAATCACCGGAATTTCTCTCAAAAATTCACCGGAATCCCTCTCAGGAATTTATCGATATTCCTCTCATGAATTTATCGATATTCCTCTCAGGAATTTACCAGGATTCCTCTCAGGAGTTCACCGGAATTCCTCTAAGAAATTCACCGGAATTCCTCTCGGGAATTCACCGAAATTCCTCTCAGTAGTTCACCGGAATTCCTCTCAGGAATTCACCGGAATTCCTCTCAGGAATTCACCGGAATTCCTCTCAGGAATTCACCGGAATTCCTCTCAGGAATTCACCGGAATTCCTCTCAGGAATTCACCGGAATTCCTCTCAGGAATTCACCGGAATTCCTCTTAGGAATTCACCGGAATTCCTCTTAGGAATTCACCGGAATTCCTCTTAGGAATTCACCGGAATTCCTCTTAGGAATTCACCGGAATTCCTCTTAGGAATTCACCGGAATTCCTCTTAGGAATTCACCGGAATTCCTCTTAGGAATTCACCGGAATTCCTCTCAGGAATTCACCGGAATTCCTCTCAGGAATTCACCGGAATTCCTCTCAGGAATTCACCGGAATTCCTCTCAGGAATTCACCGGAATTCCTCTCAGGAATTCACCGGAATTCCTCTCAGGAATTCACCGGAATTCCTCTCAGGAATTCACCGGAATTCCTCTCAGGAATTCACCGGAATTCGTCTCAGTAATTCACCGGAATTTCTCGTAGGAATTCACCGGAATTCCTCTCAGGAACTCACCAGAATTGCTCTCAGGAACTCACCGGAATTCCTCTCAGGAATTCACCGGAATTCCTCTCAGGAATTCACCGGAATTCCTCTCAGGAATTCACCGGAATTCCTCTCAGGAATTCACCGGAATTCCTCTTAGGAATTCACCGGAATTCCTCTTAGGAATTCACCGGAATTCCTCTCAGGAATTCACCAGAATTCCTCATAGGAATTCACCAGAATTCCTCATAGGAATTCACCAGAATTCCTCAAAGGAATTCACCAGAATTCCTCTCAGGAATTCACCGGAATTCCTCTCAGGAATACACTGGAATTCCTCTCAGGAATTCACCGGAAATCCTCCCAGACATTCACCGGAATTTCTCCCAGGAATTCACCGGAATGCCTCTCAGGAATTCACCAGAATTCATTTCAAGAATTCACCAGAATTTCTCTCAGGAACTCACCAGGATGCCTCTCAAGAATTCACCGAAATTCCTCTCAGGAATTCACCGGAATTACTCTCAGGAATTCACCGGAATTCCTCTCAGGAATTCACCGGAATTACTCTCAGGAATTCACCGGAATTCCTCTCAGGAATTCACCGGAATTCCTCTCAGGAATTCACCGGAATTCCTCTTAGGAATTCACCGGAATTCCTCTTAGGAATTCACCGGAATTCCTCAGGGATTCATAAGAATTCCTTTGAGGAATTCTACGGAATTCCTCACAGAAATTCACCGGAATTCGTCTCAGTAATTCACCGGAATTCCTCGTAGGAATTCACCGGAATTCCTCTCAGGAACTCACCGGAATTCCTCTCAGGAATTCACCGGAATTCCTCTCAGGAATTCACCGGAATTCCTCTCAGGAATTCACCGGAATTCCTCTCAGGAATTCACCGGAATTCCTCTCAGGAATTCACCGGAATTCCTCTCAGGAATTCACCGGAATTCCTCTCAGGAATTCACCGGAATTCCTCTCAGGAATTCACCGGAATTCCTCTCAGGAATTCACCGGAATTCCTCTCAGGAATTCACCGGAATTCCTCTCAGGAATTCACCGGAATTCCTCTCAGGAATTCACCGGAATTCCTCTCAGGAACTCACCGGAATTCCTCTCAGGAATTCACCGGAATTCCTCTCAGGAATTCACCGGAATTCTTTTCAGGAGTTCATCGGAATTCCTCTCAAAAAATTTACCGGAATTCCCCTCAGGAATGCACCAGAATTCCTCTCAGGAATTAACTGGAATTTTTCTCAGGAATCCATCAGAATTCCTTTCAGAATTCATCGAGATTCCTCTCAGAATCTGCTTTGGAGAAAAATGAGTTAAAAGCATAAAATTTAATCAAACTTGGGGTCAATAGATTTTCAGTGCATGTATGACAGATTGACATTTTACACTGAGCGTAATATCCCCTTTAAAATAGAAATGATTGTCATTTGGAAGTTTTACACGTCGGCAGCGATTGTCTTGATGTCTTCATTCAATCAGATCACCGATTACCTTCAATTTTTTCACTCAGCTGGAACAAACACTACTTCCTTTTAATCTCCTAAAACTCGTTCCTGGCATCCGGTGCCTTGCTTGCTTCACCGCATCATTAGCGCCATCTAGTTAGGCGGTGGCGGCGGCGCCATTTGGCAGCTTTTAAACATTCATCCCATTATCATAACCGTTAGAGCAGCTCCATCGCGCGCTCCCGTCGCATAAACCTGGCAGATTCCTTTAGCAGCGCATATTCTCGACTCAATCTGCTTGGGCTTGGCTGGTATGTTGTTAGGTAGGTAACCTCTGGAGCATGTTGAACAGCATGTTATCGCCTTTCCGCTGCTCCGTATCATCCCTCGTCGTAGCCGTGGTGGTTTTGCGGCGGAAGATGATGTACTGTTGTACTCACTCTGACAAGGGCGAGAAACCATCGTCGTAGCAAGCCATGAACAACGTTTTCTACACACACGATGCGATGCTTAAACACACGCGGTTGTTGTTGTTGTTGTTAGGTTCGGCGCCTGCTGTTATGCCACCCGTTTTACAACCCCCCAGAGGGGGTAAACATTCATTACTGGAAGCAGTCAGTGGCGTCTCGCCCCTTTTCATCACTGGAATATGAGCGACGCGAATTTGGGGAGAATTTGGGGGACAGGAAACGATGCCACTGTCTGATTTTGACAAGGAGATGGGAAGGGATGCCAAGCGCTTCAATGAATGCGATGGCTGCGTGCTTGCATGCACGGAAAATTGAATTAATATTTGTTGTATTAAAATTTCATGATGTTTATGGCAAACGCATTAGCATAATTATTCATATCCGCTTTGAGGGGGGAAAGGCTTAAGCAGGTTTTGGTGGGCTGGATTAACAATTCTGCGTGAATTAGAAACGGATTTGCTAAACAATTCCAACGTTTTTTCCGACGGAGGTCTCCTCGATTTAATCAAAACATTATAAATGTAATGCCATTAATTTGACGTGAAACTTGACAGCTCGAGATCCGCAACACGGTAATTAAATACATTAGTGTCTTACCCCTCAACCGCCGTTTCCCGAAATGTTAGTCGATGCTCGATTTTCTTTCCATCGTTTCGTGCGTAAAAAGACACAAACCAACAAAAAGAAACTTCCTCGACTGAGGCCTGTCCTATCTGGTCACTTCCCACGAATGTCTGCGCCGCGCTACCGGACATAACCTCACCGCACACTCAGTGTAGATGGACCGCGGAGGTATCTTCCTCGCACGCATCCAAGCAGGCCGCATACCGCTCGGCCCGTTAATTAATTCCATGAGCGCCCGTTAATTTACACACATTCTCACACCGCCGTCGTGGTTGCGTCGCAACCGTTGTCTGCCACCACGGCCTACTATAGGCGACCCGTGTGAGGTAAGCTAATCTGACAGCTAGCGGAGCGAAGGGGACCCCTCGTCGCTTCAAGACGAACTCTGGAGTGGAGAGTCATGACGGAAAGGTGTTGAAACTGACAGCCCTTTTTGGCTTCGATCGTCCACTCACAACCTTCGGGATCGGGGGGCAAATTCCCGAGGGGAGACGGACGGTTGCCGTCTATGTGTCAGCCACTCTCGAGCCTAGTCCAGTCCAGTCAGGTGTGAACGCGTCGGTCGGTCGGGTGTGGAATGATGGGCGGACACCGGCCGAAGATTGATTCGTTGCGTCTAGAGTCGTCGACCAAACCCTCCATCTCCTCTTTTGGCGGGGGTTTCCGCCCCGGACTGTCCCGCCTGGACATAGACGGTGTAATCAAGCCGAAATTTGATAAATTGATTGTGATAGCTTCATTTGACGGTGGTGTGGCGCTTTTTTTAGGTTAAGTGACGAGTCATCGGTTGTGTAACGGTCATGAGTGAGTTGGATTTTCCTTGAATTTTAGGCAGTAGATTTATTTCAGTGTGTGACGAGAGGCTTGCCAACAAAATTCAGTACCTGAGAGGAATTCCGGAGAATTCCTGTGAGGAATTCCGGAGAATTACTGTGAGGAATTCCGGAGAGGAATTTCAGTGAATTCCGAAGAAGAATTCCAGTGAATTCCGAAGAAGAATTCCAGTGAATTCCTGAGAGGAATTCCAGTGAATTCCTGAGAGGAATTCCAGTGAATTCCTGAAAGGAGTTCCAGTGAATTCCTGAGACGAATTCCAGTGAATTGCTGAGAGGAATTCCAGTGAATTCCTGAGAGGAATTCCAGTGAATTCCTGAGAGGAATTCCAGTGAATTCAAGAGAGGAATTCCAGTGAATTCAAGAGAGGAATTCCAGTGAATTCAAGAGAGGAATTCCAGTGAATTCAAGAGAGGAATTCCAGTGAATTCCTGAGAGGAATTCCTGAGAGGAATTCCAGCGAATTCCTGAGAGGAATTCCAGTGAATTCCTGAGAGGAATTCCAGTGAATTCCTGAGAGGAATTCCAGTGAATTCCTGAGAGGAATTCCAGTGAATTCCGGAGAGGAATTCCAGTGAATTCCGGAGAGGAATTCCAGTGAATTCCGGAGAAGAATTCCAGTGAATTCCGGAGAGGAATTCCAGTGAATTCCGGAGAGGAATTCCAGTGAATTCCGGAGAGGAATTCCAGTGAATTCCGGAGAGGAATTCCAGTGAATTCCGGAGAGGAATTCCAGTGAATTCCGGAGAGGAATTCCAGTGAATTCCGGAGAGGAATTCCAGTGAATTCCGGAGAGGAATTCCAGTGAATTCCGGAGAGGAATTCCAGTGAATTCCGGAGAGGAATTCCAGTGAATTCCGGAGAGGAATTCCAGTGAATTCCGGAGAGGAATTCCAGTGAATTCCGGAGAGGAATTCCAGTGAATTCCGGAGAGGAATTCCAGTGAATTCCGGAGAGGAATTCCAGTGAATTCCGGAGAGGAATTCCAGTGAATTCCGGAGAGGAATTCCAGTGAATTCCAGATGGGAATTCCAGTGAATTCCGGAGAGGAATTGCAGTGAATTCCGGAGAGGAATTCCAGTGAATTCCTGAGAGGAATTCCAGTGAATTCCTGAGAGGAATTCCAGTGAATTCCGGAGAGGAATTCCAGTGAATTCCGGAGAGGAATTCCAGTGAATTCCGGAGAGGAATTCCAGTGAATTCCGGAGAGGAATTCCAGTGAATTCCGGAGAGGAATTCCAGTGAATTCCGGAGAGGAATTCCAGTGAATTCCGGAGAGGAATTCCAGTGAATTCCGGAGAGGAATTCCAGTGAATTCCGGAGAGGAATTCCAGTGAATTCCGGAGAGGAATTCCAGTGAATTCCGGAGAGGAATTCCAGTGAATTCCGGAGAGGAATTCCAGTGAATTCCGGAGAGGAATTCCAGTGAATTCCGGAGAGGAATTCCAGTGAATTCCGGAGAGGAATTCCAGTGAATTCCGGAGAGGAATTCCAGTGAATTCCGGAGAGGAATTCCAGTGAATTCCGGAGAGGAATTCCAGTGAATTCCGGAGAGGAATTCCAGTGAATTCCGGAGAGGAATTCCAGTGAATTCCGGAGAGGAATTCCAGTGAATTCCTGAGAGGAATTCCAGTGAATTCCGGAGAGGAATTCCAGTGAATTCCGGAAAGGAATTCCAGTGAATTCCGGAGAGGAATTCCAGTGTATTCCGGAGAGGAATTCCAGTGAATTCCTAAGAGGAATTTCTGTGAATTCCTAAGAGGAATTCTTGACCGGAATTCCAGTGAATTCCGGAGAGGAATTCCAGTGTATTCCGGAGAGGAATTCCAGCGAATTCCTAAGAGGAATTTCTGTGAATTCTTAAGAGGAATTCCTGAGAGGAATTCTTGACCGGAATTCCAATGAATTTCTGAGAGGAGTTCCAGTGAATTCCAGAGAGGAATTCCAGTGAATTCTTAAGATGAATTTTAGTGAATTTCTAAGGGAAATCCCAGTAAATTCCTGAGAGGAACTCCGGCGAATCACTGAGTTTTGCAGCGGTTATCCGAGAATTATGTTAAAATTTACTCTCGCTTACATAGTGTCTTGCCCCTTGAATCCCTATCGGAGTTCCATCGCTTTTGTGTTTTTAAATGGTTCGAAAAAAGTGTCATTCCCCTCGATAATAAATCCTAATCCTCATCCAACAAAGTAATCTCTCCCATCCACACAAATGACATTTATCGTTGATTTGATCAAAACAACGTGTCAAAAGTGCCACGTCACACTCGTTACGGTCTCTCACCTCTCCCACCGTTGCAATCGCAGCAACCCTAGAGAAGATAACTTACGATCTGTCAAATGAACCCGTATTGGTACGAGGGGCGCACCATTGGCCATAAAAACTGCTGCCGACTGCAGCCAGCGCTCGTCATCGTCAATCCTGCGACGAAACGGAACGGATGGCACATGTTATGATTATTAAGCAATAAAAAAATCTCATCCCGAGCAGTGGCCTTGTTCGATGGCATCGAGCGAAGATAAAGGATGCCAAGGGGTGCGCGTGTCATTCCTCTTCTACTCGGTCGCCGCCATGATGATCGTAAAATTATTATATGATCGCACACACTCGCACGGGTCATTTGTGTCAGTGCTGCCCTCTCTACCATACAGTTCACCGAGAAAGAGTCAACACAACAGTGTCGCAGTCGCAGTGTGCGACGCAGCGCAAGAGCACGAGAGGAAACGGGGGGTCCCCCATTAAACTTTATCGTACTCCGGGGGTATTCATTCAGTTTATTTTTATTGTGCCCCTCGCTTTTTATGACAGATGCAATATAAGTTTATTTTTATTCGCCTTCTCCGTTCCCTGCGAGTTTGGTTCGACCTTCTTCGACGACGAAGTCGAGCGAGGTTCTTCCACAAAAGCAGAGCCTGCTGCGGTTTTCACGATGTGCTCTTTAGCTTTTACGATGCCAACTATTAAAAAGGATTCTATTTACACTTTATTATCAACAATGTGTTGCGCGAGTTTTGGGGCCGACCGTTTCCGGTTTGTGGAAGGCCCCTCGGTTCCTCACGCCGCTGGCTGTCAGTGTCAGATATTGTTGTTTCAAACCACTATTTTCCGGAACGAAGGTACAGAAGTTTGACGTTTGTTGTGGAGAACCGCAATAAAGGAGACCCGGAGTCCATAAGGTTTCGCTTTTATACTTTTAATACGTTTATTGCCGTCATTATCCACGGACGGAGTGAGTGAGAGAAGAAGAGAGACGCAAAACAAGAAACGTCGAACAAACGAGTGAACATCGAACGTCTGAGGCGTTGCAAACAACTTTGAAAACAGTACGCCCGGGGCTCGTTTGGCGGCGCTGTCGGTTGGAGTCGAGGAGTGTTGATTGTTGGAAATTAGGTGGCAAATTGAAAACTAATCTTAATTACATCTAATTATCGATGTTATCTTTTCTCTCTCTCTCGTACGCCTCAAAATGTGTTTCAGTCAGTTATAGTGTGTTTTGTTTTGGATGCTGCTTCTTCTCACGCTCGGTGAATCGCAGTCGGCGGCGATGCGATGCCGTAGCTCCACATAGACGTGTCGGGTGAAGTGCGCAGGGGTGTCCGGACACAGTAGTCGAACAGAAGAGCGCGCATCTCGATTTCAGCTAATAGCGTAATTATCATAATGGAACAATACCCCTCGTCCCCCGAGGACCACCACCGCCGATGACGAGCGCATTCCGCCGGATGATGGATTCCTCCGTTCGTTCCGCTCCGCGCGCTATAATTGAACAATTGTCGGACCCCTCGCCTGTCTCGCCCTCGCGGTCGCTGCTTGCACCTCTACACTGATGGATGGGAGAGGTAACAACTAAAAAGGCGTAATGATAGGTTAATTAGCTGAAATCAATTATCTCCCTCGTCGTGAGAGATATCTTTTGCTACAATTATCCTCTCGCGCGCAAATCGTCTGTTACTCTGACGGAGCTTGTTCGACATTTCCGACCGATTTGTTGTCGGTCGGAGAAGGAATAATGGGAGTCAGTTGATTACTGAAGGAGAGCAATCAACGCAGGCGGCGGCGCTAGCAATTAGAATTTGAAGACCCCTCGGCTGTCATAATTATGGCACCCGGTTGCTTCGATGCTGTTTACAGGAATTGACACTTGAAGGTGTCTCCGTCAGTTGCCATGTCAACAGTTACCATAATTGTTGGAAATCAGATGTGCACGCACGAAATGAACCATAAAATAACTGTTTTGAACTGCGTAAACAATTCAGTGATTACACCGTTTTACATCTGAATACCTGAGAGGAATTCCGGTAAATTCCTGAGAGGATTTCCGATGAATCCCTAAGAGGAATTCCGATGAACTGCGAAGAGGAATTCCGAATCCTAAAAGAAATTCCGGTGAATTTCTGAGAGGAGAACTGGTGAATTCCTGAGAGGAATTCCGGTGAATTCCTGAGAGGAATTCCGGTGAATTCCTGAGAGGAATTCCGGTGAATTCCTGAGAGGAATTCCGGTGAATTCCTGAGAGGAATTCCGGTGAATTCCTGAGAGGAATTCCGGTGAATTCCTGAGAGGAATTCCGGTGAATTCCTGAGAGGAATTCTGGTGAATTCCTGAGAGGAATTTCGGTGAATTCCTGAGAGGAATTCCGGTGAATTCCTGCGAGGAATTTCGGTGAATTCCTGCGAGGAATTCCGGTGAATTCCTGAGAGAAATTCCGGTGAATTCCTGAGAGGAATTTCGGTGAATTTCTGAGAAGAATTCCGGTAAGAATTCCTGAGAGGAATTCCGGTGAATTCCTGAGAGGAATTCCGGTGAATTCCTGAGAGGAATTCCGATGAATTCCTGTGAGGAATTCCGGTGAATTCCTGAGAGGAATTCCGATGAATTCCTGAGAGAAATTCCGATGAATTCCTGAGAGGAATTCCGGTGAATTCCTGAGAGGAATTCCGGTGAATTCCTAAGAGGAATTCCGGTGAATTCCTGAGAGGAATTCCAGTGAATTCCTGAGACGAATTCCGGTGAATTCCTGAGAGGAATTCCGGTGAATTCCTAAGAGGAATTCTGGTGAATTCCTCAGAGGAATTCTGGTGAATTCCTCAGAGGAATTCTGGTGAATTCCTCAGAGGAATTCTGGTGAATTCCTGAGAGAAATTCGGATGAATTCCTGAGAGGAATTCCGGTGAATTCCTGGGAGGAATTCCGGTGAATTCCTGAGAAGAATTCCGGTGAATTCCTGAGAAGAATTCCGGTGAATTCCTGAGAAGAATTCCGGTGAATTCCTGAGAGGAATTTCGGTGAATTCCTGAGAGGAATTCCGGTGAATTCCTGAGAGGAATTCCGGTGAATTCCTAAGAGGAATTCTGGTGAATTCCTCAGAGGAATTCTGGTGAATTCCTGAGAGAAATTCCGGTGAATTCCTGAGAGGAATTCCGGTGAATTCCTGAGAGGAATTCCGGTGAATTCCTGAGAGGAATTCCGGTGAATTCCTGAGAGGAATTCCGGTGAATTCCTGAGAGGAATTCCGGTGAATTCCTGCGAGGAATTCCAGTGAAATCCTGAGAGGAATTCCAGTGAGTTCCAGAGAGGAATTCCAGTGAATTCCTGAGAGGAATTCCAGTAAATTCCTGAGAGGAATTCCAGTGAATTCCTGAGAGGAATTCCAGTGAATTCCTGAGAGGAATTCCAGTGAATTCCTGAGAGGAATTCCAGTGAATTCCTGAGAGGAATTCCAGTGAATTCCTGAGAGGAATTCCAGTGAATTCCTGAGAGGAATTCCAGTGAATTCCTGAGAGGAATTCCAGTGAATTCCTGAGAGGAATTCCAGTGAATTCCTGAGAGGAATTCCAGTGAATTCCTGAGAGGAATTCCAGTGAATTCCTGAGAGGAATTCCAGTGAATTCCTGAGAGGAATTCCAGTGAATTCCTGAGAGGAATTCCAGTGAATTCCTGAGAGCAATTCCAGTGAATTCCTGAGAGCAATTCCAGTGAATTCCTGAGAGGAATTCCAGTGAATTCCTGAGAGGAATTCCAGTGAATTCCTGAGAGGAATTCCAGTGAATTCCTGAGAGGAATTCCAGTGAATTCCTGAGAGGAATTATAGTGAATTCCTGAGAGGAATTATAGTGAATTCCTGAGAGGAATTCCAGTGAATTCCTGAGAGGAATTCCAGTGAATTCCTGAGAGGAATTCCAGTGAATTCCTGAGAGGAATTCCATTGAATTCCTGAGAGGAATTCCAGTGAATTCCTGAGAGGAATTCCAGTGAATTCCTGAGAGGAATTCCAGTGAATTCCTGAGAGGAATTCCAGTGAATTCCTGAGAGGAATTCCAGTGAATTCCTGAGAGGAATTCCGGTGAATTCCTGAGAGGAATTCCAGTGAATTCCTGAGAGGAATTCCAGTGCATTCCTGAGAGGAATTCCAGTGCATTCCTGAGAGGAATTCCAGTGAATTCCTAAGAGGAATTCCAGTGAATTCCTGAGAGGAATTCCAGTGAATTCCTGAGAGGAATTCCAGTGAATTCCTGAGAGGAATTCCTGTGAATTCCTGAAAGGAATTCCAGTGAATTCCTGAGAGGAATTCCGGTGAATTCCTGCGAGGAATTCCGGTGAATTCCTGAGAGGAATTCCAGTGAATTCCTGAGAGGAATTTCGATGAATTCCAGAGACGAATTCCGGTGAATTCCTGAGAGGAATTCCGGTGAATTCCTGAGAGGAATTCCGGTGAATTCCTGAGAGGGATTCCGGTGAATTCCTGAGAGGAATTTCGGTGAATTTCTGAGAAGAATTCCGGTAAGAATTCCTGAGAGGAATTCCGGTGAATTCCTGAGAGGAATTCCGATGAATTCCTGTGAGGAATTCCGGTGAATTCCTGAGAGGAATTCCGATGAATTCCTGAGAGAAATTCCGATGAATTCCTGAGAGGAATTCCGGTGAATTCCTGAGAGGAATTCCAGTGAATTCCTGAGACGAATTCCGGTGAATTCCTGAGAGGAATTCCGGTGAATTCCTAAGAGGAATTCTGGTGAATTCCTCAGAGGAATTCTGGTGAATTCCTCAGAGGAATTCTGGTGAATTCCTCAGAGGAATTCTGGTGAATTCCTGAGAGAAATTCGGATGAATTCCTGAGAGGAATTCCGGTGAATTCCTGGGAGGAATTCCGGTGAATTCCTGAGAAGAATTCCGGTGAATTCCTGAGAAGAATTCCGGTGAATTCCTGAGAAGAATTCCGGTGAATTCCTGAGAGGAATTTCGGTGAATTCCTGAGAGGAATTCCGGTGAATTCCTGAGAGGAATTCCGGTGAATTCCTAAGAGGAATTCTGGTGAATTCCTCAGAGGAATTCTGGTGAATTCCTGAGAGAAATTCCGGTGAATTCCTGAGAGGAATTCCGGTGAATTCCTGAGAGGAATTCCGGTGAATTCCTGAGAGGAATTCCGGTGAATTCCTGAGAGGAATTCCGGTGAATTCCTGAGAGGAATTCCAGTGAAATCCTGAGAGGAATTCCAGTGAGTTCCAGAGAGGAATTCCAGTGAATTCCTGAGAGGAATTCCAGTGAATTCCTGAGAGGAATTCCAGTGAATTCCTGAGAGGAATTCCAGTGAATTCCTGAGAGGAATTCCAGTGAATTCCTGAGAGGAATTCCAGTGAATTCCTGAGAGGAATTCCAGTGAATTCCTGAGAGGAATTCCAGTGAATTCCTGAGAGGAATTCCAGTGAATTCCTGAGAGGAATTCCAGTGAATTCCTGAGAGGAATTCCAGTGAATTCCTGAGAGGAATTCCAGTGAATTCCTGAGAGGAATTCCAGTGAATTCCTGAGAGGAATTCCAGTGAATTCCTGAGAGGAATTCCAGTGAATTCCTGAGAGGAATTCCAGTGAATTCCTGAGAGGAATTCCAGTGAATTCCTGAGAGGAATTCCAGTGAATTCCTGAGAGGAATTCCAGTGAATTCCTGAGAGCAATTCCAGTGAATTCCTGAGAGGAATTCCAGTGAATTCCTGAGAGGAATTCCAGTGAATTCCTGAGAGGAATTCCAGTGAATTCCTGAGAGGAATTCCAGTGAATTCCTGAGAGGAATTCCAGTGAATTCCTGAGAGGAATTATAGTGAATTCCTGAGAGGAATTCCAGTGAATTCCTGAGAGGAATTCCAGTGAATTCCTGAGAGGAATTCCAGTGAATTCCTGAGAGGAATTCCATTGAATTCCTGAGAGGAATTCCAGTGAATTCCTGAGAGGAATTCCAGTGAATTCCTGAGAGGAATTCCAGTGAATTCCTGAGAGGAATTCCAGTGAATTCCTGAGAGGAATTCCAGTGAATTCCTGAGAGGAATTCCGGTGAATTCCTGAGAGGAATTCCAGTGAATTCCTGAGAGGAATTCCAGTGCATTCCTGAGAGGAATTCCAGTGCATTCCTGAGAGGAATTCCAGTGAATTCCTGAGAGGAATTCCAGTGAATTCCTAAGAGGAATTCCAGTGAATTCCTGAGAGGAATTCCAGTGAATTCCTGAGAGGAATTCCAGTGAATTCCTGAGAGGAATTCCTGTGAATTCCTGAAAGGAATTCCAGTGAATTCCTGAGAGGAATTCCGGTGAATTCCTGCGAGGAATTCCGGTGAATTCCTGCGAGGAATTCCGGTGAATTCCTGAGAGGAATTCCAGTGAATTCCTGAGAGGAATTTCGATGAATTCCAGAGACGAATTCCGGTGAATTCCTGAGAGGAATTCCGGTGAATTCCTGAGAGGGATTCCGGTGAATTCCTGAGAGGAATTTCGGTGAATTCCTGAGAGGAATTCCGGTGAATTCCTGAGAGAAATTCCGGTGAATTCCTGAGAGAAATTCCGGTGAATTTCTGAGAGGAATTCCGGTGAATTCCTGAGAGGAATTCCGGTGAATTCCTGAGAGGAATTCCGGTGAATTCCTGAGAGGAATTCCGGTGAATTCCTGAGAGGAATTCCGGTGAATTCCTGAGAGGAATTCCGGTGAATTCCTGAGAGGAATTCCGATGAACTCCTGAGAGGAATTCCGATGAACTCCTGAGAGGAATTCCGATGAACTCCTGAGAGGAATTCCGATGAACTCCTGAGAGGAATTCCGATGAACTCCTGAGAGGAATTCCGATGAACTCCTGAGAGGAATTCCGATGAACTCCTGAGAGGAATTCCGATGAACTCCTGAGAGGAATTCCGATGAACTCCTGAGAGGAATTCCGATGAACTCCTGAGAGGAATTCCGATGAACTCCTGAGAGGAATTCCGATGAACTCCTGAGAGGAATTCCGATGAACTCCTGAGAGGAATTCCGATGAACTCCTGAGAGGAATTCCGATGAACTCCTGAGAGGAATTCCGATGAACTCCTGAGAGGAATTCCGATGAACTCCTGAGAGGAATTCCGATGAACTCCTGAGAGGAATTCCGATGAACTCCTGAGAGGAATTCCGATGAACTCCTGAGAGGAATTCCGATGAACTCCTGAGAGGAATTCCGATGAATTCCTGAGAGGAAATCCGATAAATTCCTGAGAGGAATTCCGATAAATTCCTTAAAGGAATTCCTGGGAGGAATTCCGGTGAATTCCTGAGAGGAATTCCGGTGAATTCCTGAGAGGAATTCCGGTGAATTCCTGAGAGGAATTCCGGTGAATTCCTGAGAGGAATTCCGGTGAATTGCTGAGAGGAATTCCGGTGAATTCCTGAGAGGAATTCCGGTGAATTCCTGAGAGGTATTCCGGTGAATTCCTGAGAGGAATTCCGGTGAATTCCTGAGAGGAATTCCGGTGAATTCCTGAGAGGAATTCCGGTGAATTCCTGAGAGGAATTCCGGTGAATTCCTGAGAGGAATTCCGGTGAATTCCTGAGAGGAATTCCGGTGAATTCCTGAGAGGAATTCCGGTGAATTCCTGAGAGGAATTCCGGGGAATTCCTGAGAGGAATTCCGGGGAATTCCTGAGAGGAATTCCGGGGAATTCCTGAGAGGAATTCCGGGGAATTCCTGAGAGGAATTCCGGGGAATTCCTGAGAGGAATTCCGGGGAATTCCTGAGAGGAATTCCGGGGAATTCCTGAGAGAAATTGCAATACATACTTAAGAGAAATTCCAATGAATTCATGAGAGAAATTTCACTGCTGGGTGCAACCTTAAGAGGAATTCCGGTGAATCCCTGACAGGATTTCCGGCGAATTCCTGAGAGGATTTCCGGCGAATTCCAGAGAGGATTTCCGGCGAATTCCAGAGAGGATTTCCGACGAATTCCAGAGAGGATTTCCGGCGAATTCCAGAGAGGATTTCCGGCGAATTCCAGAAAGGATTTCCGGTGAATTCCAGAGACGATTTCCGGCGAACTCCTGAGAGGAATTCCGATGAATTCCTGAGAGGAATTCCGATGAATTCCTTAGAGGAATTCCAATGAATTCCTAAGAGGAATTCCGATGAATTCCTGAGAGGAATTCCGATGAATTCCTGAGAGGAATTCCGATGAATTCCTGAGAGGAATTCCGATGAATTCCTGAGAGGAATTCCGATGAATTGCTGAGAGGAATTCCGATGAATTCCTGAGAGGAATTCCGATGAATTCCTGTGGGGAATTTCGATGAATTCCTGAGAGGAATTCCGATAAATTCCTGAGAGGAATCCCGAAGAATTAGAGGGATTCCGGTGAATTACTGATAGGAATTCCGGTGAATTCCTGAGAGGAATCCCGGTGAATTCTTGAGAGGAATTCCGGTGAATTCCTAAGAAGACTGCCAGTTAATTCCTGAGAGGAATTCCGATGAATCCCTAAGAAGAATCCCAATGAATTCCTGATAGGAATTCCGATGAATTCCTGATAGGAATTCCGATGAATTCCTGAGAGGAATTCCGATGAACTCCTGAGAGGAATTCCGATGAACTCCTGAGAGGAATTCCGATGAACTCCTGAGAGGAATTCCGATGAACTCCTGAGAGGAATTCCGATGAACTCCTGAGAGGAATTCCGATGAACTCCTGAGAGGAATTCCGATGAACTCCTGAGAGGAATTCCGATGAACTCCTGAGAGGAATTCCGATGAACTCCTGAGAGGAATTCCGATGAACTCCTGAGAGGAATTCCCATGAACTCCTGAGAGGAATTCCGATGAATTCCTGAGAGCAATTCCGATGAATTCCTGAGAGGAATTCCGATGAATTCCTGAGAGGAAATCTGATAAATTCCTGAGAGGAATTCCGATAAATTCCTTAAAGGAATTCCTGAGAGGAATTCCGGTGAATTCCTGAGAGGAATTCCGGTGAATTCCTGAGAGGAATTCCGGTGAATTCCTGAGAGGAATTCCGGTGAATTCCTGAGAGGAATTCCGGTGAATTCCTGAGAGGAATTCCGGTGAATTCCTGAGAGGAATTCCGGTGAATTCCTGAGAGGAATTCCGGGGAATTCCTGAGAGGAATTCCGGGGAATTCCTGAGAGGAATTCCGGGGAATTCCTGAGAGGAATTCCGGGGAATTCCTGAGAGGAATTCCGGGGAATTCCTGAGAGGAATTCCGGGGAATTCCTGAGAGGAATTCCAGTGAATTCCTGAGAGGAATTCCGGTGAATTCCTGAGAGGAATTTCAGTGAATTCCTGAGAGGAATTTTGATGCATTTCTGAGAGGAATTTTGATGAATTCCTGACAGGAATTTCAGTGAAATCCTAAGAGGAATTCCGGTGAATTCCTGAGAGGAATTCCAGTGAATTCATGAGAGGAATTCCGGTGAATTCCTGGGAGGAATTCCGGTGAATTCCTGAGAGGAATTCCGGTGAATTTCTGATAGGAATTCCCGTAAATTTCAAATAGGATTTCCGATGAATCTCTGTGTTAATATTTTAGAAATACTGCGCTAAAATGTTTCGTGAAATTCGAAAGAAAAACTTGGACACTAATAAAAATTGATAAACAACTATTTGTACTAAAAGTTAGTAAAATAATTGAAAAACCTCAAACTTTTGAACAAATCAAATTTACAAACAGCACAGCCACAGTTTCGACATTTTCCCGACAACCATTCGAGATCACATTCCCAGAGAAATCCCCGTCAAACTTTGTCCGCCACAAACGACGCGAACTTTTTCTCGGCATTTTGTAAGTAACCCAAACACACACACAGAGAAAAAAAACTGTGTGGGAAACGAAGATAAAACCATCATCATCGTCGCAAAAGAAAGCGTACCTCCAACCCAACCCCACCGAAGAGACCGACGAGGGAAAAACTTTTGTTATAAAACTTTTTAAAAGCATCTTCATCGTTTTCTCGCTACTTTTTTCCCGGCAGCATTTTTTTTCTTCTTTCGCTCTTCTCGATAATGCACTGCAAAACTATTCTCATCGCTGGCTGCTGCACCGCCGGTTTCACGCTGAAGTAGCTACGGGATCCCAGGTTGTTTCTGCATCTTCAGGGAAGAGCGATGATGATGACGGTGGTAAAAAGAAAAATTCACGAGCAACTGTGCAGCAACTCACTTGACTGGAGGACTGGAGCCACCATAGCCAGAGGAATGCCGGAACTTGAGCAGGAGTTTTATCTGTTTTCCGAGGGACACGGAGGGAAACTTTTGATTGTGACGCTCAAAATGCGATAAAACGTTCAATTTTCGGAATTTAGTACAACGTGTACTAAATTCGTTTTTCCGTGATCACTTTGCCGAAAAAATCGCGAACGAATTTCTCTCAGTGTACAACGGCTGCTGAAAGTGACGCAAACCGGAACCGTGCACAGCAGGGGTGGGGAAACGGCGAAAGGAAATGCTCGTTTTTCACCGCCGGATCCGCTGGCATTTTCCGGCGAACAAAAAGCTGCCGCGTTGCAACATATCGTCGCATCGTCTTCTTTGTGCAACTTTGACTCGACTCCGTCCCGTCCGTCTGCGTCAAGTCGGTGGAAGATAGAGGCACGGTCACAGTTGTCGTTCGGTGTAGTCTTGCTTGGTTGTTGTTAGCGATTTTATTTATCTTCGAGTGACTCTCCGGCTGAGGGTGGGACAAGTGGCGGGGATTTTTGTTTGTAGAGGCTCTCTCGTCTTTTTGAAGGATTTTCACTAGAAAAGCGACTTGCAGAAGTGCGAGTTTATTTATTTTGAATCACTTTGCAAGTTTTCAGGGGTGGACTCAAATTTGAAAGTTTAGCACAATTGTACTAAACTTTAAAATATCACTTTCTGAGTTCGGAAAAGTATGTCATGACATTTCCGACCCTCATCGTATCCTAGATCCACCCCTGCATCGCATCAACCCGCGATATTAAACCACAAAACGAAAGACAGGAGGGTGAAAAGGCGAAACTTTGCGCCGTTCTCGACTAGGGGTGGAAAACAAAGCCCGCGCTCAAAGTATAACATCGAAAAAACAATTTCGGTTCAACAATAAGCAGATGAGCATCGTCGTCGTGGTCTGCGTCGTCGTTGCCGCCAACAGAGGAGGGTTGCAAAGTCATATAAAGCAGCCAGAACTCCCACCCCTGTCCTGTCCCACCCCTGCTCTGTAGCAGATTGACAGGCGAAAGCGCTCGACACGAAATCTGCGAAAGACTGACTGACTGCGAAAGAAGGGAGAAAATCCCGATGATCCGCGGGTTGCTTCTTCATGTTGTCATAATAAAAATAACATTTTTATGATGTAATATAAATTTAATATATTTCGCGATAACAATTCCCCGCGGGCAGGGGTGGAATTCTCTGGCGCTGGTAGCAGGGGTGCGTTTAGTGATGAAATTACCGAGTCGTTTCGAAAACAGGGGAAGAAACATTTTACCAGCATGTTTTGGGGCATAAGTTGAATCTATCGACGGTGACACGGTGTTTAGGGATCCCCAATAATGTGCTCGCAGGGGTGGGGTAAAAGTTGTGTACTAAAAATCGCTTAAGCGATCATTAATTTTGACAGCTTTGGTGATAGCAATGTCATTCGCTCCGCGAAAGTCTTGAATCGTGCCTCCCGACTTTTTCCACAGAAAAACGAGTCAACTTTGTGTACACCCCTACCGCCACCGTCCGTCCCCTCGTAAACAGGGCTGGAAACGATTCCAAGAAAAAGCGATTCAACAGTCAGTGGTTTAAGGATCCAAATCCCCCGGCGGCGGCGGCGGCGGCGACGTCGGAATCTCTTTTTCTTCGCATCATCATAACAGATTGAATCCGTATCAGGGGCGACATCCCATCGTCTCAGTTCGCAGGGGTGTGCAGCGAAAAAAAAAATCATTACTTTACGAAAAATTATGATGATTACTGTTCTTCGTGCCCACCAAGATCTTCGTCCGGTCCGGTCTTCTTGCGAGGTGGAAACATGCAAGAAGAAAGACTTTTATCTGTTTTCCTTCCGATACTTTTTTCGCCTCAGTTGGTCGAACAAAAAAAAACGGAAAGCGCAGGGTTGGGGAAAAATTACTTAAAGGAAAAATCCGGGAATCCACCCCTAGATGAGGACAGAAAAAAATTAAACGAGGGATGAAATCTTTTCGGTTGCTTTCGGTCGGAGTTTCTT